>NW_021604622.1:25518843-25675571 GCF_004785775.1 Grammomys surdaster
GATAGTGATAGAGAGATAGAGAGATAGATGATTGATAGATAGATAGAGACAGAGAGATAGATTGGATATAGATTAGATATAGATGTAGACTAAATATAGATAGATAGATATGCATATATATGTATATATATATATATATATATATATATATATATATATATAAGCTGAGGCCTTTTAAAGGAAAGCAGGCATTTCATATCTTATGTAAGAGTATATGTAAAAGTGATCTTATTAGATTGAGTTCATTTAAAGACATAATGATAGGAAGTGTCACCTCAGACACACAGGCGTGAACTCACCAAAACACTAAACGGCTAGGTCAGGAGAGGTGGGTCAGCAGTTAGAGAAAATGCACTGCTCTTGCAAAGGACCCAAGTTTGGGTCCCATATTCGGAGGCTCACAGCTTTCTTAATGTCACTCCTTGTCCCATATGGGCACCTCTTTCCACACTGCTATACAGATATACAAATAACTAAAACTAAAATCTTTCCTTTAAAATCCTCAGGGTCTGTGACATGGCACCTGTGAGTTCCTAGCATGGATGATCCACTCAAACTTCATACACTGTATCACTTACAGCTGCTTTGCTTGTGATGTATAGGAGAATGCCCAATGCTGAGTCCTTTATAAAGCCCAGAAGTGATTTACCCACAGTTCTGGAAGCCGAAAATGTGCAATATCAAGGCACCAGCATTTTCTGTGCTGGGGATTCATTTCTGGGGCCTCACATGTGGAAAAGTGGGCCTTAGAAGGGATGTCCCCTAAGTGTCACAGACACTAAGTACAGATCGTCCCTATTCACTAAACTGCTAACGGCTACACAAGGCTATATCTTAGTCCTCTGCAAAGGTACAGTCCTGCCTTATAATTCTTCTGGAGAGATAAGCTTAGGGTGGATATTAAATCAATGTTATAACATAAGGCAGAATTTCCTGGGGAGCTTATCCAATATCCTGCTCCGTGTAGTCACTGCATGTAGATATAAAAATCCTTGAAAATGAAGGAAGATCTAGTAATTCTGAAGAAAAGATGCCTAGATAAAAATTTAAGACTTCAATTTAGCAATAAAAAAAAACAGTAGTTGGAGCGGCTGGAGGGGTGGATCCATGGTTAAGGCCTTGCTACTTTGCTCACAACTACTTGCAACTTTATTTCTAAATAATCCAATGACTGCTTCTGCCCTCTGTGGGTGCACACACAAACACACATGTGTGGGTCCCTTACATGGGGACACACACATACACTCACATGCACACACACACACACACAAAATATATATAAATCTAAAGAATAGCCAGCATAAGAAATATATAAAGAGGGGTTGGGGGACCCATGGACACAACTAAAGTGTGTACACACCAGGCCAGCAGAGAATTAGTGCATGAATAACTCAACATGAAAATATTATTTTTAGTAACAAAAATAGATCCCCTTTAGCTAGCCCTTTGAAATTCACTATTTACTCAGTGTCAGGGGAGATAAAGTAGGGTGCACCTGACTCTCAGGAGCCTCTTGCAGGAGAAAGCTATACGAGAACCACATTACAGAAGGGCAGCTGAGAGCACTTCCCAGGCTCCTGAACCAACATGTCTGCGCTGGATAGGACTTGGGATGTGGTGAGGATTCAAGGAGGTGACACATCAAATCTTCCCCATGGTTGTCACGCCCTGCTGATGTGTTTTGCACGTTTTACTCATGCTTCAAGAAGAAAATCACTTGGGAGAAACCCAGAGAGAACTTTGGACAGTTTATTCTAAAGTGCTTTCTTTCATTTCGTTTTTCCCAGTACTGAGGTAGGACTCAGACCTTGTCTATGTTGGCCAAGTATCTGCTCGTGGTACCAATGGCCAGCACTTACGCCTTTCCTTCAGGTCTCATTTCAAGGAAAATTATGAAAATCTTAAAATATCCAAATTTCAAAATTGAAATCCTAGGATGCACATCATTATTCCTGGTCCCGTTTTCTAGACCAACCTTCAATTTAAGACATAGAGCATCCAACCAGGCTTGTGGCTGAATGATGTATGGAGAGTTCATTCCCTGTTCGCCTGGGTGCTTCCCTGAGGCTTGCAAGTTCTTCTGGCTCCAGAACGTAACATAACAAACAAACCTCTGCAAGACTGGAAATGCATCCTCTCCTATCTGCAGTTCCCTTGCTGCCAGACAGAATCAAAGCTACCCTCTATCCTTGTAAATGAGTCAAAGTTGCTACACTTTTATTTTGTGCGGGGTCCCAACCAGTGGCTTCCCAGTGGCACTCCTTCTCCTTCCACTGGTTTATGAAAAGGACTACTGTGGGTTTTATTTGCTGTCACATGTTGAGGAACACCTCCCCATTTCCCAAGAAAGAAGGTAACTGTGACCTGTCTGGCAGTGAGGAAGCTGCATACAGAAGAGGCAGCATCTTTGATGGGTCTTACCTGCTTATAGTCCGTTGAGTGGTAAACTAGACCCATTAGTAATGGGATTGCCCTTATAGTCCGTTCACTCCTCAATCGTGCTCCATTTAGGAACCCAATTTCTAACATGCGAGTGTTTGGAATATTCATATTCAAACTCTGACTGCCTTAGACAGGCTAGGATACACCATTAGCCCTTGGCCTTGAGTGCAAACTTACCCTGGATAATTCTGGGCAATCATTGATATAAAGACTCTCAAACTCCTCCTATTCAGAATGCTACTTTCATAAATGCTTGCCTACTCGGGCGTTATCCAAGCCTCTTTGGATTACAAAACTGAGAATTCCGTGTTCCCTACAGAGCAAGCAGTTCATTTCAAGGAAACACATAGGTTAGCCTTGTCAGTGATTTTTTTTCCATTTTCTTTTCTTCGTCATTGTGACACTATCTCTTCTTTGCCTTATAACACTGGATTTTGCTGTATAGCATGCAGACAGATGTGTCCAAGTCAAGTCATTGCTCTGCCTAATTCCTTTGTATTCTCAGAGAGACATACAATGCAGGTGAACTTGAAGGGAATATTCTTTGCCCCACATCTTCTAATTTTCCTCCAATTATCTCTTCTTTTCAAAGTTCTAATCAGTATTTAGAGGACCCAGAAACTTAAAACATACATGTGTGTGTGTATATATATGTGTGTGCATATATATATATATATATATATACATATATATATATATATAATATGTGTGTGTGTGTAGATATATACATATATAATGTATACAAGTGGCCAGCTGTATCCAGAAACTCAGTTTCTCAACTGGCTCTACTTACCAAGGCTGTCTGTCCTTGATAAGCACTGTTCAGTCTGTCCCTACCACCCGTCCTGGACTCAGCTGATGATTGTCATAGTGTCTGGAGGTAGCCAGAGGATGTATTTACCTCGCCCTACTTTCAGTTCAAGACTATGTTTCTGCCAGGGTTCCATGACGAGGTGACCCACACTATGCATGACAATGGCTGTCTAGCTCTGACTCTCACCTCACTCCAGTCCTTCCAACCTTCCCACCTGCCAACTTAGGATGGCTGAAGCATGGAGGGTTCCTTCATTCCACAGCGTCTCCAGATCTTTCCCTAGTGCTCTTGTCTCACCACCTCCATGTATAATCCTACAAACTGCTATTTGGCAGGGTCATGACAAACTCACTCACGTATTCTTCAGTGTGATGCCCATAGCTACATTACTTTCTGTGACCTTTCCTTGTCTGTTTGTTGGCTTGCTTTTTCCCAAACTAGAAATAATGTTTGAGAGGCTTCTGCTTCCTTCTACAACAACAGGACTAGTTCAGAATCTCATAAACAGAAATGTCACTCTGTCCTTGAGGAAGAGTCATTTTATGTAAAATTTTGTAGTTGGGGTAATTTGTTAAACTGCCTGAATGTGTATGCTCTGAACATTACTGTTCAAAGCTCTTCGACTTATCTTGACTTATACATTTGCTTAGATTCACTGTTTAGATTTCCACATCAGATCTGAAGAGCTGTGACATTGTTTTCACATGAAGTTGGCCTGCGTAGGATGGCCTGGACACCTACCTATCTGTCTTGCACAAAGTAGCTATAGACCCTACCACCACCACCAGGCACCATGCAGCTCTGAGCTCTATAGTTCTTTCCTAGTTTATCCGCTCACAAAAGCTCAATCTGCCATCTGTTTCATTCCTGGACAACTCCAGCCAATGGTATAAACCTGCCCGTGATGTTTTAAATTATACAAGATTTTCAATGTGAAAATGTCCACAATAGTAGTAGCTCACCTTCACCACGTCTATAGTAAGAGTTTCTGTTCCATATTCCTCTTCTCAGAAAAATGCCTCTAGCCAGGTCTGTGGACACCTTCTTGTCTGAGTACAGTTTCTTGTCACCCGTATCTAGTCTGCTTTGAGACACTCACATGAACGCAAGTCCTGAAGCATGTAGCTCTCATTCATCAGTGAAACCAGCATCGAGGCAGCATCTTCCCTGATGATGGGTTTGTTACTCAGGGAAGCCTTGGACTATCTGCTTGACAAGAACAGATGTGCCATTCTCTGTAGTCCTCAGCACACCTTACACGTGTGCTGATGTTTCTTATCACTTCTCATTTCTCTTGATAGACTCCCTACCCTAGGAAGGCATGTGGTAGAATCCATGAAAATCTTATCCCTGTTCAGTAACCGAGGGCACAGTGGTGGAGAAGTATTGATTTCTTATTGGTAATGTCCTAGGCAGTGAACACCTTCTGCAGAAAGCAACAATGACCTATATGAATCGTCAGGATAGTGAGGACCATGTATATGGATATGATGCAAATCGCCATGCTTAATCAATGTCTGGTGTCTGAATAGGAGACATGGCTTTTTATATTAAAAACAAGAATAACAGTGTTTATGTCGCAGGCAAGGGTCTGTGTATGATTATTAACATGGACCTAGCTAAGTAATGAGTAGATGGAAAAACGCGATCAGAGCATCAATGTGAAAAATATTCAAAGTAGGAACTGTCCTAATCTAACAAGAGAGTCTGTCAACTCTGAAGCTTGGTCATCTTGTCATGCAAGGTGTGTTACTCCTTAGTAACAAGCATGTGGTTTCCAGGGAACCGAGGGTTCAAGTAGGAGCTGTGGCCAGAAGTATTATTTATAGGGACCTTGGAGACAGTTTCTTTTGGGAAATGTTCCTTTGTTTGTCCACTTGTATTCTAGCATACTCTCAAATGGGGCAGGCCCAGGCCCACCTTGTGGACACAGTTTATATTGAAATAAGAGAGATTGGTAAGAGGGTTCAGTTCTGCCCTCCTCAGAAAATAAACACCATTAATGTAGACTGGGAAAGAGAAGGAATAGAGAAGCACACTGTAGAGCCATATTTGTCACAGTGGATGGCAGGGAAAACCGCATTAATGTGTAAACATTCCCCATAGTACTTAGAGACATCATGGATCAAAAATACTGCCGCTTCTGTAACTGGTGCTTTTTACATACTGGCTGGCTGAGGAGAGAGTACGGAGCCAGAGAATGCAGAGAGAAAATACAGTTATCATCAAATCATCATCACATTGCCTGAGACTCATCTGCCTTTGTATTAAACTGAAGAGGCTGGCACTATAGTAATCTTTGGTTGCTTTTGGAAGAAAGACCTTGGACAGGGAATTTAACCACTGACCCATGAGTATCTCTTTTCCAGAGATCTTCTATTACATGTGTCAGAAAGCTGCTCACTCTTAAGGGTTCAAGAACTGATGTCCCAACCACACTCAGACCCATCACTCAGCATTCTGTCTGCAGTTACCTGCAGGCGTCTCCAATGCTGTGCCCTCGGTGCCCTCTCTCTCTCTCTCTCTCTCTCTCTCTCTCTCTCTCTCTGTGTGTGTGTGTGTGTGTGTGTGTGTCCCTGCTTTGCATTCCTTCTTCCAAACTCAATGACCACAAGGCATCTGTCAGTGGCTCTCACTGACAGGAAACAGCCGAGCCAAAGACCCTCTGACACATTTATTCCCCTGTCATCAACCAAGCTGTCCTTGGCATCAAGCATCCCTTCCAGATGCTTTATAGGTTCCTTTCTGCTCTACAACTCAACACAAGCACCGCACAAGCTCGTTGTCCATCCTTAGCAGCAGCCCTGAGATGCCCTTAGTCATATAGTCAGAAGCAGATGCCAAGCCCTTCCTGGCCAGCATACAAACTCTGAGCGGTGCTCACAGGATAGCGTTGGCAAGAGTAAGCCTGAGAACTCTAGCGATCTCGATCTCATTGCTCATAGAGGGAACTGAGATGTGCTTGGCATCAAACATTGTCACTTGGAGGTAACATATGAGCCCAGTCTGGATTAATCTTTCATGGCTTTAGTTGTTTTGAGGTGGATAAAGCCATACATCATCAGATGTGTATATCTGCGTGTTTTTCTTGTTCCTTAGGTTACTCATATTTGTGGGCAGTTCTACCAAAACCTCATTGCTGAGTCGTGAACCTTTACTCCTCCACTTCCTCTCCTCCTCCCTCTGCTCATCATTCCTTCCTCTTTCTGCCTCTTTGCCTCCCCTTTTCCTCTTTCTCATCATCTCTAGCAGTGACGTATGCTGCACGACTTTGAAATCTTCTTTCTCGTACACACTGCCAACTTTAATTTTCTTAGAATTTTGAAAAGAGTTGTGATTGCCGCTTGAGAGATCTTTTGGTTTTGTGTCTTTTTTTTTCAACTTTACCCTTTCTGACACCGATGCTTGTATTTGTCTTCCAGACAAGAAATCTCACCGTAGATGGAAGCTTTGGCCCATGGTCTCCGTGGACACCCTGTACACATACCGATGGCACCGCGGTGGGATCCTGCCTCTGCCGGTCCCGCTCCTGTGACAGCCCAGCTCCTCAGTGTGGTGGCTGGCAGTGTGAGGGGCCTAGAATGGAGATCACCAACTGCTCCAGGTGTGTGCCTCAGATCGCTCTAATGTTCAGTCTCATCTTAACTTGGATTATTGAGGTATCTGAGCAGCCATTCTTATCACAAGCAATCCTTTAGTAGATGAAGATAGCAAGAAGAGGGAGTACCCATCACTTCATGATTACATCATTTGTGGGGAAAAATTCACACTGTAGGCTAAGTTGTAAATTTAAACTCTTTAGAAGTTCATTGGATAGGAAAATACTAGTAATTCACTCAACATAGTTGGCTTCTTTGATAGAATATCCATTACTTAACATCTTCCTGAAATATGTGACTGATAATTCCTACTTGTAGAGCATGATGCCTTAGCTGGAATGAATCTATTCTCTATGCTGTGGTAGACTGGAACTCAGCATACCCCACCTCTCTGACCTCAGACCCTTAGGCACCAGGACAGTCTAGGTATTGTCAACTGAGTTGCCTCATGGTTTTTTTCTAACTATACTTGCTTGTCCTGCCTGCTTACCCTGTAGAGCATGTACCCAGAGAGCTTCTTGGGTCAGTTTGCAAGCCCTCTCTTCACTTGATTCCAAACAGGCCATTTCTTAAAATCGTAGCTGGTTTTCACGAGCCTAAGATGCAGAAGCAATGAGGGAAACTGTGTACAAAGCAACTGGCTGAAGATCAGATGGGGTAATTGAATTGTGTGGGAGCCCAGGGCAGGAAGGGTGGGCAGAGCAGGATGTGCAGAGCAAAAAGGCAAGCCTTGTCCTCATCAGCTGTTTTTATAGTGGGTTTCTATCTGTAGCAGTTTCCAGGTGGGTTCTATCACCACATAAGGTTTACAGAAGCCAAGGAGGGCCACAAAGATAAAGTTATGTAATAAAACAGAAAACACGATGTAGGGTACTGGACTTACTTTGAAGATGACAGTGACCTATTTCATCACTGAAAAACTGGAGTGCTGAGCTTCAGTTGTCTGTCACTCAGGCTTCAGCTCCTGTTCCAGTTGGAAAGTCTTCCTCTCTAAACAAGCGTGACCAGCTGATTGCAGGTTAAAATTGTAAGTGCACCAGCCTGCTTCAGGGATGCTGTAGAAGTGTAAGCAGATAACCACCTATCAAAATCTCCCTGTGATTACTCCATGAGGCTCTGCGGTTATCCCCTACTTTGCCTCTCAACAGCTTCTAGAAGTATCCAAAACCAAGTCCATACAATAGATAGCTACTGACAAGCTTGCTTCACTTATTTTCTGATTTCCTACAGTTCTGCTGGTTTTAGACATTTTTATTTACCTATGACTGTGCAGATAACATGTTCTTCATATTATAAATAGAATACATCATAAAACCACGTATATTTTCAAGAGCTTAAGAAATTAAGAGTTTTAAAAGAATATTAAAATTTGTCATAAAGTTTTAATAACCCCATGAATTATTTTGGCCATGTGTAAGGCTGTGGGTAGAAGGGTAGAAATAAAAATGGCTTGTTATTCTTATGAATGAAGTTGGAGGTGGTCTCAGTTTGATAAAATTATCAACAATCAACAATTTACCATGCACTAATTATATCTGTTTTGTTTCCGTTAGTCTTAGGTTTCAGCTGATAAACTAGGAAACTGCAAAATGTTTTTAAAACTTCTGGGAAAGCTTCATCTTAATTACATAATTTGTTAATTGTATCAACTTATATATTTAAACCAATATCTTTAGTATTACCTTTTGTGTTCTAAAAGGAATGTATGAAGGGAAAATGAAGGCTGGTGTGAACTGATCTTGTCCCAAACTCATGAGAATAGAGCAGCTGAGAATACAGGATGCCTATGGGGATGCCCTGTGATGAACAAATAGAGGTTCTGAGACTGAGTTTAAGAGCACTGGCTGCTCTTCCAGAGGTCCTGAATTTAATTCCCAGCACCCGCAGCAGATGGTTCACAGCTGTCTATAATTGTAGTCCCATGGGATCTGATGCCCTCTTCTGGTGAAGAGTTGTATATGCAGACAAAACATAAAAACAAATGAATCTTTTAAGAACAAAAAGAAGTTCCCCACACAATATCCATAGGAGCTCAGACCAAGCTCTACGATGAATGTTCTAATGCCCCAAGTAATGAAACACCTACCACTTATTTTTAATAGCCCAGGAAAATGTCTAAGGGAGATTTAAACTACAAAGACTCTGAATATATTGTCACTTTATAAAAAAAAATTACACTACTGAAAAATGTGTGTCAATAACAGTCTATTTTGTGAATGACTCTGGTGAAACAGAGTCATCTTGTCTTTCTTTTATTCTTAAATATCTATATCATTCTATATATACAATAGGATGTTGCATACGGCTTTGTGTGATTCTGAATTAAATACTCCCCCTTCATTTTCTAACAAGATTGGCTTGAAATAATTGAAGAAAGCTCCACTCGTTCTCAACACGAAGGCGTTCTAAAGGGTTGTGCATGCACACTGCTTTTAGATGTAACAGAATGTGCTATATGTGACTTCGGGTGTTTCTTCTATCTCAGGGGCACTGTTCAGATGTTGTAATAGATGTATCAGGAGTCAAGTAAAATTGGAAATTTTATAGGTTAAGGATTCACTTCTAATACCGTGCAGTAAAATACCATTCTAGTAGGCTGACGTTTTAATAACCAAAGCTCCTTAACTGGTTCAAACATAGTAAGTACATTTGGGATGGTTTGAGCTTTCAAATCAAATGCCCTCTGTAAGGGAACTCACAGTCACAGAGGTTACCAGTGTGCTCTGTTCCAAGAAGGTTCCCTCCTCCCGGAGGCCACACAACCAAAGGGTTCACCCCTGGTACAAAGACATTGGCAATAGATACGGATGGGGCTTGACTGAGCTGGCTCAACTGAGGTACTGAATCACTTCCTCTCCTGCAGGAATGGAGGCTGGACTCCCTGGACCTCCTGGTCTCCCTGTAGCACTACCTGTGGCATCGGCTTCCAGGTGCGGCAGCGCTCCTGCAGCAACCCCACGCCCAGGCATGGCGGCCGCGTGTGCGTGGGTCAGAACAGGGAGGAAAGGTAGGTTCTAGCCTTGTTCCTGCATCAGCATCTGCGTACTTCCTGCCGTTCCACTGGGGCCAATTGCATTTTGGGATCTAGCTTAGTTTATCTATGGCATTACTCTCCACTAAGTTAACCCGCATCTTATTCTTCTGACATCTTTTGATTTTGATCTAAGATTCCCATGAAGAGTCTCATTCTGGTCCAGTTTCCCTGCATGTTTGACCTGGGACTCTAATCTCAAGTCACTTGAGATTGCTCAGGAATCAAGGGCACCTGTGTGCTGGGCTTCTGTGAACCCAGAAAGTGAGCCTGTCTCAGAAAAGTTGCTGAGTTATTTCAGTTTGCCTGCCTCAGAGACAGCAAATCCCAGCAGGTCCTGGTGAAAAGAACAGGTCTGATGAAGAAGTTCCCATTAGGCTGGGGGTTGGGGGGAGCAAGCAAGTGAGAGAAAGCTCAGGGGAGGCTTTGTCTGTGCACCCTGCTAACAAAAACCCCCATGAGCTTCGATACCAGCCTCAGTACAAGCTGGTTTCCATGAAGACTTTCAAGGTTCAGTTCTCTGTCTGGACATCCCATCTAGGACTTGGATCCAACTTGGTGTTTTTGTTTTAATTGTTTTTGTTATAGAATTATCCATTTTGCATTGACTCCAAAATCTATTCTTTGTTCGCTTTTCTCTCCCTTGCCTACTGAATGCATATTCTACTCTGTCACAATTCTGAGTGAAAAGCAGAAGATGAAGTTCACAGTATTTTTAGGACACACACACACACACACACACACACACACACACACACACGCCATCTACTGGAAAGGCTTCTAGTGCTTTTAATGAAGAAATAGAGACCCCTGTATAATATCACAGGTTCAGGGAGTCTCATAAAAAATACCATGTCTGTCTGTGGCCATATACTTTAATAAACAAAGAGCAGGGTTCCTGATTTCTACATAGTTGTACAGTGGGTATTTATATCTTGATAGCAACTCAGAAGACCATTTCTCTTCTTCACCCATCCAGCTTCTTACTTACCAGTGACTATTCTGTTCCTTTTGACTAAGAAAGAAAGGAAGGATGCTGTCACACAGACAGGGTTTGTCATTTCTGAAGAGTTCCCCTGAGACAGCCCTGTCCAAGCTGTCTGTAGTGTTCCATCTAACACCCGCTGATAGGTGAGAAAGCTGACTAGTGAGGACTCTTCTTACTGTATTTTCCAACACCCTACTTAAGCAAAATCACTTCCATCTGTGCAAACACTTCTCTGAGTCCAGGTATTGCACAGACACAGGAAGAACAAGGCCTCTGTAGCCAGATGCACTGTGTTCTGTCTCTACACTTAACCATTCATAAAGCCGTACTTTCACAGATTTTATAAACATTGGTTAGTGTGTTTGGGTGTCTTACACCTAACATGTTTTTCATTTATGGGAGACATGTTTTAGGGGGTTAGAGAAGGGATTGCTTAATAGAGGAAAATTTTACTTCAAATAATGAGATGGATGGTAAGAATGTGGGATTTGTATGGTTTTCATAAACTGATGCATCTCTATTGAATATGCTTCTAAAGAACTAACAGATATTTCAAAAAAATTACTTGGTATGCTACGGTCTATGTAAGCAAACATTTCTTAGATTTCTTGCCATGTTAGATGGGGATATCAACACGCCAAAGAAACAACCGGTCCTGATTCTGGCAGTGGTGATATTTGATATTGGATTAAGGAAGGGGTTGTGCACAATTCTAGGATCAGGCATATGAAATAATCAATAAAATTTTGTGATATGTAAATAGCTTTAAATTCAAAGAAGCCTAGAATGGTGGCAAGTGAAAGAATTGATTCTCTCCCCAAGTTCAACTAGTGCCAGCAATATAGTTAATGATTTCTGCAAAATGGTTTTCAATGTCTGACCTAATCTAGGAGGGACTTAGCCTCAAGTACAGTCTCCTGGGAATTTTCACGTCACTTTTTTTTTCTTGCATGTGCTATAGGATGTATAAATATGATTTCTTTTTTTAATATTTCTTGGAACAAATTACTTGAGGAGCAAGAACTTAGTAGAGACATCAAATCCCCAAAGATCATCCATAAGGTGGGAAAAAGCAGACCTTGGTACAAGTATCAAAACGCAGTTGGGTTAGTTTTCTACTGCTCTGTCACTATGGCTCCATCAACTAAAACAAAAACAACATGCAATTGCTGCTCCATTCTCTCAGTGGAACCTCATGACAGAGATTCCGAGTTGTCAGCCACATACTGCCCCAAGCCCTTAACAACTGAGCCTCCGTACTGTTGCCTCCATTTCCAAACAAACAGAACTTATGAACAAATTACCATATTCACAGGACTCATCCAGCCATGGTGGCTCAGTAAGAAGGAAATCATGGACCTTGCCCACACTGCAGAGAAGGGGCTTGTAGTGTGGTGGAACAAGTCTCATTGGCATCGCTTTGGATTCTGCCTACCGTAGACAAGTCTCTGTCCCCAAATCACTCATACCCGACCATCTGCAGAATGCCTTCCATCTATTTGTAGCATCCCCAATGTCAAACACCATTAAATTATACCACCCCAAAGCTCAAAAGTGCCACCATCTAAGAAAGATATGTCTGAGACTCTGTGGCAGTAGTACTTCTTGGTCTGTCAATTTCAATCCAAAAAGGGGAGTTGGACATCGTCAACATTCACACTATACAGCACCGGTGGTGAGCAACAAACGACAGCTATGACCATTCCTTCTTAGAAAACAAAAATTATATATGGGAGTCACTTCAATCTTTTCTTCAAAGGAATCCTGGAGTGTAGCCAGGTGAGTGTTGGAAGTTACTTATGATGTGGGCATCCTGCTCCGTGGTCCATGGACCAGCCTTGTGTGCCCTTAGCTCACCTCCCTAAAGTCTCTTCCTTTTGTCATAAAGTCAGCAGATGTTTGCAGCTGAAAAGTTTTCCCAGACCTGGTAAAACTTGTACATTCCTGCCAGTAGAATGTCCCCAATAGCATTTCATAACCAGTTCCCATGATCCCCTCCTTCTACGCTGTTGAAATTACTCTCTGATAAACTTTAAAAAAACTTAAGTAAACCTCCTTGGGATTTGTTCTTCTAAACAAAAGGCACAGTCCCAGATCTGTCTGAGACGGTCCTTTTCTGACTCACAGTCCTGCTGAGGTCACTAGAACACAGCAGCTGGCAGCTTGCTAGGCTCCTTCTGGGTGACTATGAGGGTCCCTGAGTCACACTCTTGCTCCTAGATTCTAGCAGACTCTATGCATTGTCACAGTCTACCCTCAATCTTCGATCTTGCTGAGGTTACGTCAGGGATTTAAACAGGCATGCCTCGGCTTTCCCTGGCAGTGTATGATGGTTTGCATAAGGAAGATCCCTGGGAGGTCCTATATTTGAGTGCTTAGTCACTAAGGAGTAGACCTCTGAACGAATTAGAAGGATTAGGAGTTATGGCTTTGTTGGAGGAATTCTGTTACTGGGAGTGAGCTTTGAGGTTTTAAAAGCCCATGTTGGGCCCAATATCCCTCCTCCATCTCTCTTTCTGCCTATGCATCAGACTGCGACTCTGAGCTACTATACAATGCCTCTGTGCCTCAACCATGATGAGAATAGACTGAACCTCTGAATCTGTAAGCAAGCCACAATAAAGGACCTTCTTCTGTGAGTTGCCTTGGTCCTGATGTCTCTTCACAGCATCAGAACAGTAACTAAGACACAAGCTCAAGTACTAGGGAGCTAATTCTTAACTTTAATTTTTTTATTTTTTTATTTTTTTATTTTTTTTATTTTTATTTTTTTTGCTATCAGCAAAGTCTGATCCACGTGACACCTGAACCTTGATCTTTTAATAATCCACTCCTTTTTTTTTTCTCTTTCTGTACCATGACTTACAGGAAAACAGTAGCACTTTAACACTTCGCTCTGAAATGTCCATATATGTGTGACTTCCTTCACACATCTTTGTGTTACTTCTCATATCACTATATAGAACAATTTTAGGTTTGTCGAATTCTAGAACAACATTACACTAGCTCTTTATTTTAAGAAAATCCGTCTCATTTTTGTATTTTCACTATGTTAAAATATAAACAACATTTATTAGCCACTTAACCATTTTAAGTGCAGAGTTCATTGGCATTAATTAAACTCACATTTTTTGTGCAAAAATCACAACTCCTCATTTCTAACACTTTGTCATCACTACTAAGTAATGTTATCCCATACCATCATTCTCCAGGTCCCTGGAAGCCCTGTCGACTACTCTGCCTGTTAATTTACATATTCTGTGGATCTCATATCATTGGAAAGCTTTAATGCCCGTCCCTTTGTGTCGTGTTTGCTTTACTCAGCATAATGTTTTAAAGCTCCATTAGTATCACAGCTTCTATCAGAACTGCGTTTCCTTCTGGATGCATGGCGGTCGTCACTTGTCTGACTACATCTTTTGATTATTCAGTTTCCAATCGGGGGACACAGGTCATCTCTTCCCCTTGCCTATTTAACCAGTGCTAGAATTTCCTGTTCCAATTATTTTGTATAAGTCACTATGAGAGGAAATGCTGCTTGTATGTTCTCCTTTAGAGGGATGCCAGGCTACTGCTCACTGTGACTTCACCGTAGTCCATTCCCACCAGAAAGCATAGACTTCCGGCTTCCCCACATTCCTGCCGGTGTTTATTATTGCCGGGTTGGGTTTGGAGCCATCCTACTGGATGTGAAGAATTGGTTTCTCACAGTGCTTTAGATTTGAGTTCTCCTAGCATCTACATGGTGCTGAGCACCCTCTCCTGTGCTGTGTCTCGTCAGAAGACATCTCTACTCCCCTTGTCAGTCGGATTTCTAACTGAGCCGTCTTTTCTGTTGTAGTTCTGCATTCTATTTCCTTCTAAACCTTCTCTGTCAGGTTCCACAAAGTCTAAACTGCTAGTATTCAATATATAGTAATTTAGACTTTACTTCTGCTTCTTAAAATTCCCACTTCCACCTACTTCTGGGTCTCAGAGCAATTTTCAATGCATTTTTTGTTGTTGTTTGGGTACCCCTTAGCACTGTGCTCCATGGTACCTGGTCTGCTTTAGACCGCGCTTCAACTAAAAATGTAACTGTATAAAACTCTTTGTGTTTCTGTGAGTCCCCAGACTGGACACAACCCCTCTGCTTCTGTGGATGCAGGCTATCAGGAGGCTGCAGTAAAGAAGCCATGGCTTTGTCCTCTGAGGCACACCTGGACACAAATCTGCTTCCTAGTTTGTGCTGTTGTGGGTAGCTTACATGTCTAGTAGGCTGTCAGGCTGAGGACCCCAGTTTCTTGGTGCATCTTTATTAGAGGCCACTGTCAAAGTTAGAAAGGGAGATGTGTCTTTGAAATAAAGCTACTGTAATATTATGTGACATAACCACACATAACCATAATCTCCCCATCCTGATAACTATAAGTGACAAGCCTTAGCCATATTCAGGGGAAGTATGTGAAGCTGTGAGTTATCAAACATGAAGTATACAGACTCATGTCAGAGATATGTTATCCAATATGTTATCAAGTTAAGGGTCTCAGGGTCTAAAGAGAATGTATCGGATGACATCTAACCTTTATGGAAATGTTTTTGTTCGGTGATGAGCTAAAGTGATACCCAATATGAGAGTTACTGCTGTCTTAAACCTGCTGACGTGTTTAATGGATGCTCGGTTCTCTGGTGCCATGAAAGGCTTAATTCTTCCAGAATGTCCTTAAAGGGATGACCAGTAAAGGTGAATCAAGAAAAACTGTTTCTCCATAGGCTTCAGTTAGTTTGGGCTAGCAGATTGTCATGAGGAACCAGTATAGACTCAACCAGATTAGAAGGAACTATGAGGAGGAGGCAGAGTCGGTGCTGTAACTGTAGCCTCAATACGATTGCAGAATACAATAATTTTTAGCAAAAGTGGGTTTATGGAAAAAAATCGATGATTTATGGGGAGACAATGCTAGGCCATTAGTTAGCTTTTAAATGGAAAATAACAGCAGTTGTGAGAAAAATTAAAACCTTAATTTTTAATGCATCATAAAATGTGTCTGTGACTCTCAGTGATTTCAGACCCAATAGAACAGTAATGAAACCCAATAGAGACAGTAACGTGTTAAAGACATCAGCCCATTGTTTTTATAAGACAGCAGACTGGTGAAATGAGAACCAAATGCTGGCCCATTGGACAAATGTTTATCTATAATTAATAACAATCTAAGCAGCCTGAGATATCCCACTCACTGTTTTCCATCTCTCTGCTGCTTGTGCAGTTCACTAAGGAGGCTGCCTGTAGAAGCATGGGTTAGCCCAGGGTACTCAGAAAGAAAACACTCTTCTCATCATTGCAGAGAATCCAGACTGAGGGCCTTGGCAGGGTCCAGATGCTAGCTAACCGCTCTATGTTGGAATTCTGCATAAAGAGATAGCCTAGACATTTCTGTTTCCCTCTGACCATTCCCGCTACAGGGTCTCACCTCTGCTAATCTTCGTGTAGCTTGTTTCGCAGGAGAACCGTAGAGCGAGAAAGAAAAGGAGGTGTGGGTTGTTGGTGGCCTTAAGTCCCCAGGGATGATTGATTAACACTGGTTCAAAATCCAGCGCTCCATGCACAGGTAGCCTTGCAGGAGATTTTTAACTGTAATAACATGTTGAGCATTCTCCGAGGTGGCCTGCTGTAGGCGAATACAAGGAAGTATTTGTGCACGCTGATTTAGTTTGCTCTGGGGATGTGGTAGCACAGCTGCTCTGCTCTTCATTAAAAGTCAAGGGTTTTATAGGCATTTTTAGTAGGATTTCCTTTGCCTTCTCTGCTCTGTGTGTGTGTGTGTGTGTGTGTGTGTGTGTGTGTGTGTGTGTGTCTGTGTGTCTGTGTGTCTGTGTGTCTGTGTGTCTGTGTGTGTACATTTGTGCGTGTGCCTTTGAGTACCCTTGTTAATTGAAAATTGAAACTAGGGAAAAGCAGTATAAAGAACCGTCACATTTAAAATACAAGTGAGTCAGCTTCTAAATTCGAGGTGCCCTTTTCCTCTTGTTCTCCCTCTTGTGAGCTACATGCAGATATTTTGAATTAAATGTGAATTGTTCTGAATTCTGAGTTTTCTTGACTCCCTTCAACCTGTTCTTAAAATAAATAGCAGCTTCTTCCTGGAACGCTCCAAACACCTACATATGCATGAGTGTTTACTTACAGTAACTCCAGACTTCCACAGAGACTTGCTACAGAAAACTCTATACTTACCTTTTTTTAAAACCCAAATTTATACCTGGCAATGTCTCTGTTTCTGTGTCTTTCTCTGTGTCTCTGTGTTTGTATCTCTGTCTCTTTCTGTCTCTCTTTGTATCTCTGTGTTTCTCTGTCTTGAGTCTCTCTCTCTCTCTCTCTCTCTCTCTCTCTCTCTCTCTCTCTCCTCTTTAGAAGGTCCCGCCTCCAGGTGAGGACATAGAGTGTCCAGTGGCATTGACCCTGAGAGCCTGTGCGTTTAGGAGTATGTGCTGCTGTCTTTTTAGCAATACCACATATTTTCCTAATGGTAAACACTGAAAACACAGAGAATGACAACTGCACAGGGACAGTATATCCAAGTTTTCGGATGCTAACTTGCTTTCTTGGGTGGTACTAAAGTATGGAGAGACTCCTTCAGCCACGACGTTGCCCACTGCCTCTCCCTGGAAGTGAGGTGGGGTCTCTGGACTCCACTGCTCATGCTTCACACACTTGCTTTAGGATCTTTCTACCACGCCCACTGCCATCCAGTTCTCATCTACCTCAGCTCTCTAGCACCATCCTGTTTATCTGACCTATAGTGTTTCTCACTTTCATTGTCGCAGTCAGACACCACTGGCTAATGTTTACTCCACTGGCTCTTCCTGACTTTGACTGCCCCTGAGGTTCAGACTCCAGAGTGAGCTGAGAGAGCGTCTCAGCTTCAGCCACCAGTGGGATGAGGCACCAGCTGTGAGAGAGTCTTTGGCCTCTGACGGTGCTAGTTCACGTGTAGAGTTCTATGAGGTGTTTCTTGGTTTTCTACTATTTGGCAAAGATGGACCATTCACTCTCATGTCCCGTCCTTATGTCCTCTCAACAGTGTTACCTCTCTTGCTCCAGTCTCCCTTCCAGCCCTTAATTATCATCCAAAACCCCAGCAGGTAGCTACTCTCTATCCCTTAAACCACCATTGTCTTTCAACTTGGCCTTTTCTCTTTACACTTTGTGCTCCTTCCTAGTGTCTTGTTCTCCATCAGGGCTCCATCTATTTGATGGAAAACAACTGGACCTTACAAGGGTATCTGTCAAGGAATCACACAACTCCTTTCTCACTTTCTGGTTACCGTGTACTCTCCATTTCTACCCCAGAATGCATCCAATTGGAGTATCAAGTGCAGTTTCGGTGTCCAGTGAATGATAAAAGTAGCGGTTAATCATGATGGTATTCTACACCCCGCACATTTGGAGAGTGTGTCTGTTTTCTCTATTCATCTGAGGCTGTGAGCACCTATGCAACAATCCCTCTGCATAGCGCTCTGCAAAATCCAGTCGTTATCGATAATCTTATAATCTGATACTCCCTAGGGGCTAAGTCTAGATTTGGTAAGTGGACAAATGGATTTAAATCACCAAGGTCCCATAAATCAGCAAAGGTATCATTAAATTTGGCTACCTTCACAGATACATTCCTCTTTCGTATGTTCTAGCCCCTGTAGAATGCCAGTCCATTTTCCTTTTGTGTTTGTTCATTGCCCTCATTTCACTCCATTTCATGTACAGTTGCAAAGGTTTTAGAAAAACTTAAGTCATCATAGGACGAAAGAAGTGTTGGAGCATTTAACTTCAAAACTGGCAAAAATGGATGTATGCATAAAAGTGCAGAAACTAACGACTATAAAATAATTCTAACATTTGTAAGACTATAATAATCGGATATTTGGTAATTTGTGGTCTTTTAACTGGGAAATCACTTGAAGATGTTCTGAGAGCCTTAAAGAAAACTTAAAGACATCACTAAGTAGTAAGGGTCACGGGCCTTCAGGCAAATCTTATGCTTAAAGTCTTTGTCTTCAGAAGATTGTTGACTTATTGGACTGAAAGATAAAAAACTTCAATTGAAGCTGTGCTGACTTTGAATTCATAACCTGCGTTATCATTTGATGTTGATGCCTAGCAGATGAACTCCCTACCTAGCTGTTTTCTGTATGCTCCTGTTTTGGGGTGTCTATTGAAGGGTTTTGTTCTGTCTTGTTTCTCCTTTACTTGGCTGCACAGGAAGTTCCATCCTGCATTGTGAGTTTGGCATTCTCTTTGCTGTCTGCCACGTATCCCATTGTCTGTTCACACTCAGCATGGCCAGCACCACATCTGCCCCCTGTATGGTGCAAGCACTCCAGACACAGAAAGCCCTTCATGCAGAGCATGCTCATCTGTTCAACATCTGGCACAGGGATGGGAAGTGAAAAGGTTGGTAGCCTCTTGAGCACTAAACAGTCTTCTTTTCCTCTGGGTTTCCTTATTACAGATACTGCAATGAACATTTGCTCTGCCCACCACACGTGTTCTGGACAGGCTGGGGACCTTGGGAACGGTGCACAGCCCAGTGCGGGGGTGGCATTCAAGCCCGCCGTAGGACCTGTGAAAATGGGCCTGACTGTGCAGGATGCAATGTGGTAAGTAGCCACCTTACTCCCACAACCCATCGCCAAGAACACAGACTTGAAACCTCCAACATGTCCTACATATGCAAGATGCTCCCGGCACACTAGATGCTAAACACTCTTGATAGATGCTAACACATCAGGAGCTGTGCTCATACTTGATCCACTGCCAACACTGGGCATTTTGTATACTATCTTTATGATTGGCAGAACTTGCATGTTGTATGGACATAAAACGGGAAGGCATCAAGTATTCTTTATGGTTTTGATGTTCTCAAACACCAGTTCCTATTTAAATGTCAACTCTGCAGACACTGTATGTTTTATAAACATCAAATGCTCCTTGAATAGTGGACATTTGTCCATGTTTCTGTAGCTCTGAAGTTAGAGGGCATGAATCATGCAAGTGGCTCATGTTAACAAGAATGTGGAGGGCATGGTGGAAATTTAATGTATTTGAATTAAGCATTCACATATGTAATAAACTGACTAAAGAATCATCTAGTTCTAAGTACAGAGCTATGACAAAATCTTGTGCCTAGATGATTTTGGTCACTCCGTTTGGTCATATTAATGATTTTCTTGTGCTGGGCTCCCAGGAACACAGAATACAATGTGGACATGATACTATGTGGTGACAGAGAAATTGGCACCATTGTCAAAGTGAATTGGTAACACATCAGAGGGAACAAAAGACCACTTATGGTTTTGTTTTTCTTCTGCCTTAGCAGGTCATATTTCTTTTAGCACTTTAAACTGCCAAATAAAAATTCATGTGTGCAGACTCTTTTCAAAAGGCCCATTGTTGTATACCCTGCCTTTTCTGTCAGGGTGGCTGAGCACTGAGTCTGACTGGGAGCTCACCTCACTCACCTTCCCAGTGCTGGCCACAAGCTGGATGAGATGTGGTGGTAAATGCTGGGTAGAGAAACTCAGCATGGGAAGTGCTGACTCGGCACTCTTTCTCAGTGGCTTTTGCTATTGGTTTTCTGATACTTCCACCTCTTGTTTCCTGAGACTAAGAAATGTCTTTTATGCTGCTGTAAAGCTTGTTTTGTGAAATATATAACCTGAATGACTCCAGAGAACCAATGGGACTTTGGGGACAAGAAAAGGGTTATGAGGTACTGTATCAGTTCTTATGCCAAGGAAGGAGGATTTCCATACTAGGATTTGCAAATAGGTTTCTTCTCCCTCATAGGGGTAAAGCTATTTTACTGTTGCTAATAAAACATGTTAGTGAACCTGAGCTCACGTTAGACCATGAGAAATCTTCTATAGGTAAGTTGTATAGATGGATGAGTGGATGGATAGATAGATAGATAGATAGATAGATAGATAGATAGATAGATAGATAGATAGGACAGACAGATAGTGAGATAGTGGACAGATTGGATGGATGTTTAGATGGATAGATGGATGGATGGATAGGTGGCTGGGTGGGTGGATGAATGGATAAATGACAGGTAGATGAAAAGATGATACAAAGACAGAGAGAGAGAGAGAAAGAGAGAGAGAGAGAGCAAGTGAGCAGACAGATGATAGACAAATTAGATGGATGTATATATGTGTGGATGGATGAATCATCTATCTATCATCATTATTATGAATAAATAAGGATAGATAGGTAGACAGACATATACAGACAGGCAGACAGACAGACAGACAGACAGACAGACAGATGATAGAATTTCAGGTTCTAAAATTTAAAATTAGATGTTACATCTAAATAGTAAATCCCTGAAGACATTCATGTCTAATGGAAAACCTTCACTCTTTGCTGAACTAATTCATTTTCTCTTGTTGTGCTGTCTGTGTGGACTCTGTTCTTGCGCATAAAATTTTCTCTAGAAAACCATGAGAGAAGTGATCCTAACATTCTAAACACTGTACAAACAACAGAACTCATAAAGCAGTATACAGCATTCTTATTGTAAGTTCATGTCAATATCGACAATAATAGACAGATTAATCAACAGAAAGGCATATGAATGGAAGTAAAACTTCCCCTTGTTAAATTTCCAGTTTAAGTGATAGATTTGATTGCAAATATAAACACTGAAGATATTCCAAAATATTAGTGTTTGTTTATTGTTATGGTACAGCACAGAGGTTATAGAAACTCTGGCATATTTGAGGGACAAATGTTTGACACAGAGGGGAGGCTTAGACTTCATGTGTGCACCCAAGTCATGCTCACTTGCCTCTGAATTTCTGTATCCTCAAGCATCTGGTCAGTGTCTGGAATGAATGCTTATATGACTCAGGCACCTTTTCTGTGGACCCTGGGATACACATCCCCACATGAGTGACTGACCTTATCCAACAGTGTCCCTCCCTGGTGACTGAGTTCTTTGATGACCTCAGAACGTGGGATACCTGGACACTAGGATACTTACAGAAGAGTCAGTTACAATCCAACTCTAGGCTAAGGAATCACTAGAATTTCTTGGATCCTCTCTGCATGCCTCACAAGACAAAGGAGAGAGGTGTATGCCAAGAGCCTATCTACCCCAGGTTTGGCTTCTGACTGAGTGCTGCCGAACCCCTTTAGGTTGGCCATTTCTACTGAACCATAGGGCTCTAGCACTTGAGAAACACAGAGACTTGATTACACATAAGACATTGTATATTTGGTTTTGGATGTGTTTTGATCTACCATTCATAAGCAAGACTGATATTTTTCTTTATTTTGAGAATTTCATGCATGCATACAATGAAATATATATACACCTTATTATCACCTTCAATTCTCCCTGTATTTTCCAACATACCTCATTTCTTAAAACTATGTCCTGTTTTTCATGGCCCACTAAATCTAGTTACTACTACCCATATTTCTAAGGTGTGAGACAATCCACTTGAGGGAAAATTACCAGTGGCCACGCCCTCAATAAAGACTTATTCTCCCTTCTCAGAAAATGTCCATTTTAGGAGCTACTTGGCTAGACATTCTTGATTTTTATTAGCATCACCCTTCCAACCATGGCAACATTATAGGAGATTATCATGAGCACAAACAATTAAAAGGAAATTAACACATATCAAAAACATTAATCTGATGGTCTGACTAGAGGTTAAAACACAGGAAAGAAATAAAATACAAAATCCCCAAAGCTGTATTGTACAAGCACGATCACTTAAGTTAATGCAACCCAAATGCCCTGAAATAGCAGTAGATGCTCTATAAGAGAGAAATAAAGGTTGTCTCACATACAGCAAAAATAATTCAAAGATTAAGACAGACCAAGTGTTGCCCGTATTATATTTGTTACTGAAATATTATATAAAAGATGAAGCAATGGAACAGGAGCTATTATCTAAAATATAAATAAGGAAGAAAGGATATATTTATGTCCTAGATATAAGAAAAGGTCATGAAGTACCCAATAAGGTCTAGAAGAAAGACCTTGAAACAATACCATCGAAAGAGCTTCTGTGAAAGTTAATCAGAACTAGTTGAGCACACTCAAGTGTGCTTATATTCACGAATAGCACCGTAGATAAATTCAGAAGCTGGTAAAACTGGCAAGTAGATCTTAGGTGGCTTCTGATGAACAAAATAATGAGAGGATTACATAGCCCTTGTTTTTGTGTTAGCACGTTGAAATCTTCAAACTACCCTCATATATTCCCTGTTTAACAAATGAAATAATCAAGACCCATGCTAAAGCAGTTAAGTCCCTAAAGCTGGCAAGTCTCTGCTGATGGGAGAGAAAGACCCCATTCAGTTTTTCTACTCTGCTCCTGAATAGTGCATGTGCGTGTGCGTGTGCGTGTGCGTGTGCGTGTGCGTGTGCGTGTGCGTGTGCGTGTGTGTGTGTGTGTGTGTGTGTTTTCTGGAACACAAAACACTGAAGACAGGGTGACGGGGTTTGCTCTTAGCTCCTATCCCATGTCTTCTCCAGCAGTCCACGGAAAAGAGCCTAGATAGGCACATACTTTTTGGGGCCTTGAAATGTACTTTTTACTTATTTCCTGAGTGTCCGTAGATGTTCCCTCAAGACAGAAATGTATAAACAAGTTTCGTTTTAAAAGGGCTCATGATCAGAATAGAAATTATTTGAGATGTTCATGATACTCATTTTTTTAAAGTCTGAGTTGTGTACAGTGTCTTCTGTTCACCTGCTAGGTCTTCTGTTCATCCTCACAATTATAGTTCATAACCAAGTCACCTGATGTTTTTATTCCTTCACTAATGTGCATTTAAAATTTTGCAATAATTGTGCTATCTGCAACTTGGCAATATTCTGAAGGACACTAGAGACCATCTTTGTAATTTTATCTTTAAAAATGTTTTCATCCCAACTTTTGATACTACTAACATTTTTCTGAGTATAACTAGTTCAATACTATAGTATAAATGGAGTATTTTATAATATATTTCATTAATTATTTTCTAAGAATGTTTTGGTACAGCTTATTAGAATCTGACAGAATTTTGACATCAAGGACGGTCACATCTGTTGTTGAATTCTCTTCCTTTTCTGGATCAGGTGGCAACATAATATTATTCTATAGAAAAGTCATACCCATATTAAAAAAATCTCTCTTCCTTCTTCAAAGGATGGCAGCATCCATGTAAATTTTAGGACTAAAATGTCATCAATTTACAATATTTTCTCTGTGACATTATTTTTCTTCAAATAGAAGAACAGCACTGCTTCCCTCTATCACAAATAGACAGAAAAAAGAACCTAGAAGATTGACATTTATGCACTTGAATAGGGTTTGGACATTACTTGGTGGCTTACTTCTAGTGAGTTCAATAATATAGTTTGGGCCTTAAATACCCTGCA
Source organism: Grammomys surdaster (assembly GCF_004785775.1). Classification (NCBI taxonomy): domain Eukaryota; kingdom Metazoa; phylum Chordata; class Mammalia; order Rodentia; family Muridae; genus Grammomys; species Grammomys surdaster. The sequence goes on from NW_021604622.1 coordinate 25,543,142, forward strand.
GTTGTCTACGTGATGAAGATTCATCCTCTAACCCATGGTGCTACTGGACACCATAGAACCTTTAAGAGGTAGGGCTTACATGAGAAAGTTAGACTACTGGGGTTGTGCCATTGAAGAAGATACTGGGGACTCTTCTTTCATTCACTCCTCCACTTCTTCTCTGTGACATAAAGTTTGTTCCTCTGTTTCCTCTGCTTTGACATCCTGCCTTACCTCAAGGTCCAGAGTGACAAGCTAACCAAGGTCTGAAATCTCTGAAACTATACGTTAACATAATCCCTTTCTCTAATTCGATTGATTATCCTAGGAAGTAACAGAAACTAAAGACAATTAGTGTCCTTTGTGTGGTGTTATGTGCTTCATCATCTTGAACAGTGGTTTCCTGGGAAACCTTGGTCCTGCCTTGCATGGAAGAATAAATCCTACAAGGATTTGCATAGGAAATGCTCCATACTTTTGTTTATTTGGGTTACCTTTATAAGATGGAGCAGTAGACTGTAAGTACTAGCCTCCAGAAACCAGTTTACATTACCTATGCCTGGTTACTTGGTAATGGCAAAGCTTTGAGACTCTGAATTTTTAATTGCTGCCCCAGAAATTCACTCACATGAATCCTTTTACCTATGTTGTTCTCAGTGGCTGCCTTTGTCAGTGTCTAGAAGCCTTTCTTTAATGAGCTCAATGACCTTTCTGGCTTAGCTATAACAAATTTTATCTGTGATTTATAACAGTACTCTTTTATAAGCCTAAAAAGGCAAATTTCCTAAACAGCATTTGATAACTATAATCAGCTAGTTAATTCTAATTATATTCAAACAAAATTTATAGATAAAATAATATCTGTTACTATTTGTCACCATAACTGCTACTGGTGGAGCTTTGCTTAAATGAATTACAAGGGAATTTATTACCTATTTCAGTGACTCAGAGATGTGCAATTCATGTTAGAATATCTATCTTGAGGGTCTGGAAACTTGACACCAAAAAAGAAAGATGGCTGGGGTTGTGGTGTGTGTCCAAGCTCAAGTCCAGACACTTACTCTGACAGGGTCATGTGTTTCTCTTCTGCATCATGTGATATCTTAAAAGTAATTAAAATGAGTAAAGAATTCAAGTTGCCCATTACACCCCAACATGAAGAAATCAACATTATTTGCTTGAGTCTGGTCGATACCAAATTGGATGTGGTGAGCAATATTAAAAGCTGAAAACCCATCAGTCACACTGAGACTCCAGAGTGCAGTGTTCACATAACTTGGGTTCATGTCAGGAACCACCAGATACTGAATTCAGCCCTCTTCCACAAGACTACAGCATGCATCACCCAGCTTGTGCAATACCTTATTCCAAGGAGGTACCATATATCACGTGGACATTGGCAGAATCCTGACGGTGCAGTGTGCAGTGTGGTACCACTCCAGTCCTGTTCTGGATGCTTGAAATCTTAATGACTTCTTCGAAACCTCAGAAACATCTTGGCTCCACTCTTTATATTGGATCCTACTGTGCATCACAGTTAGCTACTGAGAGGAGCAAGCCTCGCATCTTGGTTTGAGCTCTATGTAAAGCAGAACTGGAGACTAGACAAGGCCTTATAGCAGAAAGATTATTTGAGGGATAAATTTACAGCAATGAGGAAGAAAGAAGGGAAAGAAGGAAGGAAGGAAGGAAAAATAACTTTTGGTGCCTGTGATTAATATCACTGGGATAGAAAACAGGGATCTGATTGCCTGTTGAAACAGAAAAGTCAGAAGGTGCCTTTGAAAAGCTCCTGATCTTTATGGGTCCCTTGGATGAAGGATGCTACCAAACTATCTCACAGTCTCTGGAGAGTATAGAGAAGACTCAAAATACAGAGCTGTCTGTACCCTAGAGAGTAAGGGTGGATGTAAAATACCCATCGCCTTTCCAAAGCAGTAAAGGCAGACAGTTTGCCTCAAGTTACTTATGCCGTATCTGACTTCATGAGAAGAATGTCTGAGCATGCTGGGACAAACCAATGAGAACAGAGTTTCTGAAGCTACTGTCCAATGGTTGGAATTTAATGCTGCTGAGGCTCCTGTGCCTTGCAAATCCAACTGGGAAATTTCCATCCACCAAATACCTGTGAATACTTACTATTAGGCTGTATCATCTCATTTCCTACCAAACATTTCTATGCATTATAGTGATTCCCCAGTCTTTGGAACTATTTCTTTCCTTGGCTATATGCAAAGGAAAAGCTGCTTGGAATTTCCAGACAAGATCACTTTGATTCTTAAAAAGTGACACAGGAAGGTGAAAGTCCTTTATTCCAGCAGTTAGTATCAGGAAGTAGAATTGGATATGCTGCCCACTCACTGGCATCCTGAAGGGATCAGGAACGAAGACAGGAGACAGAACAGCAGGCTATAAGGGGCCTCTCTTCCTAGAAGCCAGTCTTGCTATGCACAGGACGAAGTTGGATGCATGAGATCAAAAGTGTTTCATGGCTTCAGCTAGTCTGAATCCAAATTATTTCAGCTACCTTTCACTTTAAGGAAGCTGCCCTTCTAATGACATTACTCAGTGATAAGAAAAGGCATGTGTTTCCTTAACAGTGACTGTAACTGAATGAGCTAGTACAAGATTTTCACATGATGTATTATTAGGATGACTAAACAGTGACCTTGACCTTCATGGTGAAGATCAGAAGATGAGCTATTCCATTGTGCTGTTTGTAAGGGGCATTTACTTATATTTGTAAGTATTCTTCTCAAGAGAAATGATTGATAACCCTAACAGAACCTGAAAATTACATCTTTATAAGCATGGGAATGTGAAGCGTACTTTCTTTTGTTATGAAATGGCTCAGTGAAAAGCTTGAAAATATGAAAGACTATCAGAATAAAGCTGCCACATGTTGTTAGAAGAGGCTTGTGCATTTTGTAAAAGTTAATGTCAGTACACAAAATTGAGTACTGGGGTGGACGGCTACAGAAGTGTACATTTTCTCAAATCTAGCATTTGAAAGTTTGGCCATCAAGTTTAAGAATGATGCATAATACAGATGGAGAGAAAGGAAAAATGATGGATTACAGGAATTAATCCATCACAACTCTGCCTCGAGGACAGATAAATAATCGTCTACAATCTTTGGAAATTGCTGTTGGTACTGAGATCTGGAATATTTCACAAAAAAAAATGTTTTATTTATAGACTTAGAAAGCTCTGTTGCACAGATTTCTTTCTGTAAAGAAAAAATACTCTTTTTTTTTTTTCTGTCTACAATGATTCAAATACTGTGGTGGCTAAACTAATTAAAAAAAGTTTCCATGAAGGAAATGTTTTCCAATGTATAAGTGGTATAAATCATACACACACTCCACACATGCATACATTCATACACATGCACACACATACACACACACACACACACACACACACTTTCCTTTTAGAGAACAACAATCAATTTTGTGACAGAGATCCTTTAATGCTAAATGTTAAAATACCTAAAGTTCAGTGGCGGAAGCCCAGCAACAGTACTTCCTCATGTTTACGCAATATTTTAGGTTATGTGAATGCATAATGCCTGCAGAGTGAGTAGATCTTACAAAGCCACAACATATACAATGCTCAGCTTAAGAGAATCCATGTCATTTTAATATAATCTTTATTAAACCTTTTCATTAATTCATGCATGCATAGAATGTATTTTGATCATGATTACCCACAATTCTTCCTATAACTCCTCCTCCTAGCAACACCTCCCATGTGTCATGCATACACACCTACACATATCACTGACGTCTGTGTTGCTCATATATGTATGAGTATGGGCCCATCCCTCAGGACATGATCTGTCTACCATACCTAGGACCACACCTTCAAAGAAAATTGAAAACTGACTACCTCTCTGTTGTAGCATCCACCAACTGTCAATAGCTCTTCAATGAGCAGTGGGATTTCATGAATATTTTACATGAGTAGGTAAAGTGGTTTTGCTCTCTATGTAAGTGCTCTGAAGAAATTATTTTAAATACATTCAGACCATCTTCTTTTCCAGTTGTGTCCTCCATCTTTGACTTAATCTCTGCTGGCAATGTCATGACAATTGTTGGTGATCTGGGTAGAGAATCCATTGCACCTTTTAGTCAAGTTAAAGTCTTATGTCCAAGTTGGGGGCTTATTTTCTCATCTCATCATCTTTTTCTGTTCTTACTGGGCAATTGTTAATTAAATTAAGAAATTACACGTGCAGCATTTTTTTACATATTTCTAAGAAGATATTCATATATCTCAAGTAGACCTTGGTGCCCTTCTCGTTCAGGACTTCCTGTTCTACTACACAATTTGTAATATAGAGGATACTGCTTGCATTCCTTTTCAGTGGGCTGTGTCTTTAAATATTTCAGTCTCTCCTGCAGCTACTCACACTGGGGCTGTGGTGCTAGCCTGAATTTTTAAGCCTTATGGCAGCTTGGACTGGGTGGCCCTCTCTAAGGTGTGAATACTGATTCTGCTCATCAACCAATGTACAGACAAGGTGAAGACAGGAAAAGTTGTGACCCCTGTAGGTTCCATGCTTTATAGACCAATGTATTGTCCCATGGACACATTCCTACTATGAAGCATAAACAATTCAAACATATGTCCCTCTTATTAGCACATTACCACCCCCTGTGCTACTATGCTGCTTACACTGCAGTCTGCATCTCTCTGGGAAAGACCTGCATGTCCCATGATCTTAGTAGATGTTTGCCTGAACATTATGCTTCTATCCCTATATTCTGAGTATCATGACTCTTCCTCATGTTCTATAATTTGCACAGTAAATATTAATCCTCCAGGCCAAAAATGGATGGTATTGATGGTATTAAAACCAGGGGGAGTGACAGAGAAATACCACACACGATTCACAACCAAACTGGCCTAGGAGACAGTAGCATCATGGCAGAGTTCACGAGACAGTGCTGGGTTGAATCCTAGCTTCACTTGACGAAGATGAGGGCATGCTGGGAGATAGCTCCCACAAATGCAGAGGTATCAGAGGATCTTAAAATAAGTTTGATAGCACCGCACATGGGTCTTGCTTGGTTTGGCTCCTGGCAGACCAGTCTTCTGTGGTAGATCTAACTTAAATGTTTAATTACATCTACAATGCAATTTAATATGTATTTTGCTTAAGGTTTTAGTCTTTGTTTTCGTTTCATTTCAATGCCTCTTGTGCTATTATTTAACATGTATAATTTAAGTTGTTAAAAGTAATTCACATACATAATAATTTTCAAAGCAACTTATAATTAACTAAAGAAGGAAGCAACAGATGTTAGAGCATGAAAAAAAATGCTTTAAAACATTGAATATTTTCCACAGATGCCATAGTTTTTGCTTTCCCAATGCTTCATTTTAATTATCCTAAGGCATTCGTAACAAGCCAAGCCTGATTTCAAACACTTGTAATGTGAGCACACACGGAAGTATCTGGCTGCAGCTGTTCAATTCTGCTTGTTTCATTAATATTTTTTAGTTGGAATACTCAGTTAATCTTTAGAACCAATTAAACGTTGTCAGTTAAAATCCAAATGATGAGTCGTTCTGCTCTGTGGCCCAGTGGTTCTGTCCGGCGTGAATGCTGTGATAGCTTACGTCATGACGTCATAATACCTGACGGTCTGAGCTCAGGTATCCCCTTATTTCACTTCACACCATATTTCCAAATCTTACTGGGAAGATTTCATGGTGTTCTGCTTCAAAAGAAACAGCTGCAACAAAGGCCTGTGGAGATGGAGTTGGCTCACTCGGTGTCACATTCTTGCATTGTTTTATAAGCCACGTACGTCATGTGAGACGGGAGCATCCATACACAGTGACTTCACGTCTTACTTCTATCATGAGGCGAGACAAGTTCTGTCTGCCCCACGATATACTGATCCCAAGTACTGCTCAATCTGAGACTATTAGAGAACCATCCAGGAAGGAAGGAACTCTGTTTTCATCTATCAGGAGAAAGAAATGGCTGTAGCTTAAAGAGAGAAATTCTGGAATCTTCCCAAAAGTTGACTATAAAGTCCTCCGAAACCAGGAGCACGTGCACCAAAACTTTCAAAGTTAACAGAGTATAGAACAAAAGTCAGCAAATCCAGACCTCAAGCAGGACCTGCTCACGTTCGCCAGGCAATTTCAGTAGAAGGCTTACTTAATGTATTTCTTTCCCTTATCTGCTTGCAACTGCTAATAGCTTTTAGCGATAAGGCCTTGACATGCGAAACTGAAGAAGAGGAAAAGAACTCTGTCTCCTACATGTGCCTTCTTTGAAAATTAAATTATCTCCTCCTTGGAGTGACCTCAGCTGGGACTGTTTACTTCTAAAAAGTTTTACATGTGGAAGAGAAAGAAATTCTCAGCGATGGATTCGCATCTGTGAGGCGCCCTGTGACGGGCATAATGATCAATTCACTCTCCTTGCGTTTACTCACCTCACACCTGTACTCTGTAAGCAATCAGTGCTGTGTGAGGGAAGCAAGTGAATAAAGGAAGTTTACGAACAGAACATCAAGATGCCTGCTTTCCAGCTTGGGAAAAAAGAACACAAGTCCAACTGTTTGGAAATAGTGATGTCACAGATGCAGTGGAAAAATTAGGAGAGATAGTAAGAGCTGAGAGGGGGGTGTCATCTATGGGTGGGAAACAAGGCTGTTGAGAGTGCAGGATCTGTCCACACTGAGATTTAGACCATGAGCTATACCGTTCTAAGATACGATGTTCTGCACTCAACCTTGGAGAGTAAGTCACAACAATGGGGGTCCTGAGCAGGCCTTTACCTGCCCACTCTGAGGTGGCTCTCTTAAGTTACACTAATGGAGCCTCTGACCTTTTCTGCTCCGTGTTTCTACAGTGTAAATCCTTCCATGTATTGAACAGATGCAAGCTGCATCAAATTATTTTCTTTTAATATGGACAAAATCATATTGGATCTAAAAGAACCTATCAAATGCTGTGTGTGTGTGTGTGTATGTATGTGTGTATGAGTGTATATATGTGTATGTGTGTGTATATATGTAGGTGTGTATATGTGTGTGTATGTGTATATATGTGTATGTGTGTATGTATGTATATATGTATGTGTGTACCTATGTATATGTCTATGTATGTGTGTGTATGTATGTATATGTGTGTGTATATATGTGTATGTGTATATGTATGTGTGTATCTATGTGTATCATCTGTGTGTGTGCATGTGTGTATATGTATATATGTATGTGTATATGTTTATCTGTGTGTATGTATGTGTGTGTACACGTGTGAATATGTATGTGTATGTGGTACATACACTTGTATGCATATACGTTAGTCATGTTACTTTTCATCACTGTACAGCTATGTACTTTCTATACATGTGTAGATATATACTTTCAGTGTGTACATACATGTAGACAATATGCACTTGATCCCTGTCAGTCTTTCAACTTCCCTCACAACTTCTATCTCTGCTACTTCAATGGTGGCTTTTAAAGTTAGAAAACACATTTAAGATAAATGCCCTTGAAAACGTGTCACACACGATGGGAATTAGCCCCGTTCCAAAGAGGATCATCCCATAATGCTGACACTAGCTTTTTCGTTTTATAACACTAAAATTGGTCTCGATAATAGGTGGGTTTTGGCAGAGACTTTCCAAGACTGTACAGGCTTCTAGAGACAAGAAGTAAACAGACATCAGAAATGTAGCGTGTCCCCTGAAAACCTGCTTAGCCCTTCACATTGCCTAACAGCTTCCTTCACTGTGGTCCATATACAGCTACCCAACAAGCCCCACTTGGTCCTCTCAAAAAGCAAGTTCTAGAACGTCTGTATTTGAGATGCAGCTTTGAGTATGGGCAGCTCAACTCTGATCTGAAGGTGGATCTATTGAAGGGATAACAGGGACCCAGCCAAAGTGGCACAACTAAGATCACAGAACAGTCCAGGTCACCACTCTCAAGTAAGGATGGAAGGATCAAGTTAGTACCTTCATGTTTGTTATGCAAGAAACGAAATTCCCAGCCAGGCGGTGGTGGCGCACGCCTTTAATCCCAGCCCTTGGGAGGCAGAAGCAGGAGGATTTCTGAATTGGAGGCCAGCCTGGTCTACAGAGTGAGTTCCAGGACAGCCAGAACTACACAGAGAAACCCTGTCTCGAAAAACAAAAACAAAAAACAAAAAGAAAAAAAAGAAAAAAAAGAAATGAAATTCCCTGGACAAGCAGGTCATCACTGCTGCATTTACATAACAGCTGAGAGATTTTAAGACCAGTGTTCTCTGAGACCTTTCATGGACTATGTTGCTGAGACATTTGCTGCCTCTTGAGATGATGGCATTACAAGCCAGCTGGCTGCATCACTGCTATCCCACCAGAAGTTCTTGACAGTAATCTGCCTCAGCACTGAAGATTCTATAGGTCCAGTCAATATCCACTGAGGAGCAGGCCCTGGTTTACAGAAAAAGAATTTGCCTGAAGGTTTCCCATGCTCTGCAAATCTTAGCCGAAAACAACAAAAACACCACAAAGATAAATAAATAAAAATAAAACAAAGACAACAGCAAAACAAATTGAAATAAACAAAAACCATGTCTCCTAGCTGTAATTTAACGAATGAGTGCTTAACATGGAAATACAAACACAACACCATTGGCATTGGTTTGGAGTTCTGTAACCCACACCATCTAATGCCATTAAGCAGATGCAATTCACTGGGAGGCCCTAAGCTGCCTTTCCCAGCACTCACAGCTGTACACACTACAGGGGGCCTGGTCTCAGCAAGGCCAGAGGAATCTGTGCCAGAGAAAACCGATTTCAACTCCATACAGCTGTAAAGTTATAAAAGTCTGACAATTGCTACTTTTTTTACATATGGGGCGTTTTGGGTTTTGTCATTGTTGTGTTGGTTGGTTGGTTGGTTGGTTGGTTGGTTGGTTGGTTGGTAGGTTGGTCGGTTGATTTTTGTTGTGTTTTGGGCTTTGTTCTGTTTTTGCCAAAAATATAAAGGATGGGACTTGTAACTTGAGCAAATGTTGCTGTTGCCTGCTGTTGAAGGACAGGCCTCTGACTCAGAGGGTCTGTAAGGATGCCCGAACTTACTGCAGCTCTTCTTTTGTTTGCTTTTGGGGGGTGGAGAGAATCTGAGTTAACCTCAGGCATAAGCACTTTGGGCAAGGAGAGAGCCAGGAGCCAGGCTTTCTACATGAACATCTACAGTAGGAGTAGTATTTCAGCAGGGACGTTTCCTATTCAGTCCACATGAACGTCTACAGCAGGAGTAGTATTTCAGCAGGGACGTTTCCTATTCAGTCTACATGAACATCTACAACAGTAGTAGTATTCCAGCAGGAACGTTTCCTATTCAGTCCGGCTCTGTGGATGACAGGTGTTTTCTTGTCACAGCTCTAAATCATAATCATGTGCCTTTGACTGTTTCAAGATTAGTTCACTGAAATGAAGAAGATAGGAGAGGGCAGAACTATCTTGCCTTCTTTACCACCAGAGCCTTAGTGGTTCCCTCGTGCACGCACCCTGTCTCTTTGGCTCACTCACACCCGGAGCATTTCCCAGTGCCCAGCATGAAGTAATTACACAGTGAGTGATTTGTTAGGTGTCATGTGAAAAGGTTAACATCATTTTTCCAACTGAGGTAGGAATGTCCCTTGTTTGGGACCAGCAATGCAAATCCATGGTCTTTCCACAGTATCCAAGAAGCCACTGTCTTTGTAAGAAGGCATGCTGACAGGAGTTGTTGCAAAATTTTAATGTAAAGCCGCCTCGTTTATGCTGTTGGGAACCTTTTTCTTGGGCACCTTTGGACTATAGTGAATTAATGTATTAGATGTTAAAAAGCTAGTTAACAAAGCTAGCTGTCGGAGCCCAAGCAGACAGAATTTTGTTTGAAGGCAAAGGCTTCTGTAACATGTGTGGATTTGACCAAAGATGGAATGTTGATGGGGATTAAGGAAATATTGTCCTGGGGCTTAGAAGTAGATGTGACCAGGAACACACCTAATCTTCAGGGTAGTATATGTTAAAAACACATCTCTTCTGCAAGTGTCCCAACACCACAGGCCTAGGTCTTGGCAACAGTTAGCATGTTCTACAACAAAGGTTAATGTCCTTTCTCTAAGTATAGATATCCATACATAAATCTCACGGCTCTCTTAGCTCCTGCCCTCTTTCACGTCTCCCTGAAAGATCTTCTTTTATTCAGTGCACAAACCACAGATATCTTGCACAAAGCAAATTCACCAGGTTACACACACACACACACGCACACACACACTATATATATATATATATATATATATATATATATATATATATATATATGTATATATGTATATATACATATATATATATTCACATTTCACTTAAATTCATGTATTCATACTCACAATATATTTGTGTGTGATAAAATGGATGCTCTTGTAATGACTGTATCTTCTAGTAATAGCACAAGAAGAAAAATGCTGTAGTAGTTTCAATAAACCTACAGGAAACAGTTGATAAAATTCAACATTCATTCATAAGAGGTTACTGTTAAGGTTTGGTCTATTGCTATGCATTGTAATGCTAAATTCTATACCTGAAGGTCTATGTCTAGGGACTTCTCATGTTTATAAGCTTTTGTTGTGCAAACCTTGTTCCTTGATTTATAACTATTGGTTAAATAAAAGTGGCTATAGCAAGTTACTGGATTAGAGGAAGGTGGGTTTTGAGTAACCTGGTTGGAGGAAGAGAGTCTAGGGAAAGAAGGAGGAAGAAGGAGGAGATGGAGGAAGCCACCATGAGGGGAGATGGATGGTGAGCACATGACCAGGAGAAACAGCAAGTATCTGCGGTATACCGCTGGGGAGGTAGCCAGGCTAGCAGTTAGAAGAGTAGATTAGAGGTTACCTATTGTCAACGCCAGATAAAATAACCATAATCTGAGTCTCATTTATTTGTAAGCTAGTAGGGAATAAGCTTAAATTGATTGCACTACAGGTTACCAAGAAGCAGCTCAATAAAGAGTGGAAGCTGCTTCTCCTAGGTCATGAAGGATGCCTAAGAATGGTTTACAGCAATAGAAGCCTTTTAATTAAAGCAAAGAAAGAGATGATGTTCCCTGCCAGGGCTGGCAGTGTTCACTGCTAATGCTGGAGACCACAGAAAACTCAGTTCATCAAGGCACAGTTAAAGGAGTAAGAATGTGAATGTTGGCAATGGCGTATCCAAGAAATTCCTGCTAGCTCTCTTGCCTGTGTCTCAAAGCCTGGAGATTATTGAGTAACAGTTGTTCATTAGATGGTATGTGCCATACTTCTATACTGCAATCTCTGCTGCATAGGACCATGCTGAGCCTCAACAGGTCACAGTTCGTAATGGATTTCGAGACTCCTTCCACTTGACCCATAGAAGCTCCATCTTTGTTTCCTTTGACTGTTGGGTTAGTCAGTACTTCCCAAGCTGGTGGATACCACTGTGAAGTTGCCATAAGTCACCCGTTGAACTCGGATTTGTCTTCTGGAGTCTGGATCCCATTAGTGTCATGTTTGACTGAGGAAGGGAGGGCTCTGAGTACTGGTGCTTGCCAAGTTTGTACTGATAAATAGCAAATACGAAGTGCTTGGCTAGAAATCGAGGAATGAAAAACAGATTGTCGCTGTCTGGATCTCCAGATCTATGAAGGAGATGCCTGTGCAGACAGCTCTCGGGGCATTCTCTCCAACGGTCTAGAAGCCGTAGTAGCATGCAGAAATAATCTATGCTAGTAAATGTCAACAAGGAACAGATTACAGAGACGAGAGGAACATCAGGAACATCAGCAGAGCTGCAAAGACCCGGAGCTCCAGTGAGCATACGGGTCAACAGGAAAGACTGGCATATATTTGAGCAGACATTTGGAAATATCTGGAATCTTAAGCAGTGTGGGTTATATGTTACTAGTACTGTGAAGCCACAAAAATGTTAAAATAGTGGTATGAATATCTGTTGTGTACTAGAACCTACCTATGTATTATACCCGTGTGTGTGTGTGTTTGTGTGTGTGTGTGTGTACATTTAGACTTCCCATTGCTAGTGTTCCCATGGATGCTCATGTATTTCATACTTAAACAACCCTAACATGCCCCTCTGCTAACATGTTTCAACGCTGTGGTTGTACAGAGATTTTGTGTTGCAATCAAATCCTGAAAAACATTCTAAAGTTCTAAAACGACAAAAGAATTTACTGGCATACAACTAGGCACCTACATCTCTAGTCACACTCACCAAGAAAGTTTTTTTTTAATTTTTTATATATGGATATTTGTAAGAAAATGATGCAATTTAGAGACACTGTAGTCATATTTTAGAAGAGCATATAGTTTTACACCACCCCATGGAAATTTTGTCTTATTGAACAGCATTGAAACAAAAACACTGAACAAAATTGCTTAACTTTTGCAGAATTTTCCTAGAAGAGAGAAGAAATTTAAGCATTATCCAAAATCAGAATTCTAAGTGTTTCAACTGGGGCATTTTCCATAGCTCTGAAAGATGATCTTGAAGAAAAATGCACTGTACATTTATTAAAAGAACATTCTAAGATAGGAGATTTCTGCCCATTTTCCAAGTATAGAAAAACGTAAATGAGGCACTTGGGAGGCAGAGGCAGGAGGATTTCTGAGTTCGAGGCCAGCCTGGTCTACAGAGTGAGTTCCAGGACAGCCCGGGCTACACAGAGAAACCCTGTCTCGAAAAACCAAAAAAAAAAAAAAAAAAAAAGAAAAAAGAAAAACGTAAATGAATGATTTCCATTAGACTTTATGCTTCATTATATGAAGGTAATTGTGGGGTGTGTGTGTGTGTGTGTGTGTGTGTGTGTGTGTGTGCAAGAAAAGGGAAAAGTCTTATGCAGCTCAAAATTAAGAATTTAGTTACAGCAAACATTATGATAGATATTTGTGACTAAAATATGGATTTGGAAGAAATTTATTTAATTATTGAATCACCACTTTACATTTTAGGAGTATAGAGTAGAAAGATTCCCAAATCATATTTGAGGAGACAAAATCCATCGTGCGATATAGCCTGTAAACATTAATTTGGACAATTACCTCATAGGAAATGTCTAGATCAATAAGCCGATCTATATCATTGCCATATGCAAAGTATTTTAAAGTCTGGAAATGCTTAGCATATAAATTCAAGTGAAGCATCTTAAGCTTCCCAAGTAGATGTGTCCTCTGTGAAGAATCAGCCACATCCCACATTGAAGATGGCAGCTGACATCGAGTTCAGTGAAGAAAGCAGATGATTGATGGCGATTTTGCTGATTCTCACAGTAGGGCAAAGGCTAAGATGCCCTTCCATCTGGCCGTCTGAATTTTCTTTTGAATCTTGCTCTAGTAGGCTTAAGCATTGATTTTCTAGTGTGGTGGTTTGAATGGAAAGTATTCCCCATAGGCTCCCATATTTGAACCTTTGTCCCAGTTGGTAGTGCTATTTGGGGAGGTCACAGAACCTGTAAGAGATGAAACCCATGCTGGAGAAAGCGTTCCTGAGGTCTAGCTTTGAGGTTTTATAGTCTTGTCCCACTTCCTCTTCTCTGTGTCTCTCTGCTTCCTGTGGGGGAGGGGTTGATCTTTCAGGTCTCTCAGTCCCCACCAGACTCACACTCTTGTGGCCATGCTGTGTTGGACTGAACCTTCTTTGAACCTTAAAGGTACATAAACCCATTTCACCTCTAAGTGGCTTTTGGTCATATATTTTGTCACAGCAGCAGAAAAGTAACTAATACACTAAACTGTCACACAGGTGAGATAAAGAGACCATGAATATGAGATCACAGAATTGGCAGAAATTCTGACCAACAAATTAAAATAAATGAAAGCAAAATTAAAACACTCACAAAGAATATGCTGCAGCAAATGTAAATAAAAATCTAATGTATCAATGTTGTCATCAGTACAGTGTTCATTCTGTAACTGAAGGGGATTAGTTCAAAGACACACACACACACACACACACAACTTGCATACTAAAATCCAAAGATATCTACATCTCTGGACTGAAATAGCAGTGTTTGCATATAAGCTGAATATATCATTCTAGATACTTTAAAATCTCTAGGTTAATTATAATAACTAATCCAATGTAGATGCTCGGTAAATACTCGCAATTTGTTGTTTGATGGTCAATGGCAAGCACAAAGACTACATGTTATATTAGAGGCGTCAGTTTTGTATTCAACCTGCAGTATGGGACATGTGTCTATGAAAGAGCTGGAATGAATAAGCTCAACCCCAATGTAGCCACAAAGACTTAAGGTGGAGAGAGGGAATTGCATGTCTTAGAAATATATCCATCAACAATGCACAAATTGTTCTATTACGATGTTGTCACTTCCTCTTGAGAGACTACTGGTACCATGCAGAAGCATCCTTTGCATGCAGATCACAAACCTCTCTCATCTCACAGAAAAAAAGCCGTGAGCATTATGAAAGGGAGAGGGAACCCTACCCAGGACAGCAGTCTTGGAATTACCCTTGATTCTCTGTGATGAGTGAGGACCAGGACCAGCTACGCACACCCTTCAGTGTTTCCATTTGGATCCCTGCGTGGACATTCCTCATACCTCAGATTTTTATAAAAATCAGATCCATCATTCTTTTATCCTTATGGGATGAAATTAATACTTATTCTTGACTATTTTTGGCAGCTTACTAGTTTAATTAGAGAAAATCTATTTTCTGAGATGAATAATTAAACATTTCTCAAGGTGCCAAAGATTGTTTGATATTTTCCCATTTGTTTTTGCTAGACCAATCACAGTAAGCAATGTTTCTTAGCCAGAACTGGCTGCTCAGAACAAATACAGTGTTGGCTGCATCCCATCTCTACTGTTGGGATTGACGAAGACTGTATCACCTTAGCATGAAAACAGGTTTGCCTGCTGGATACAGAATGCCAGAAGTGCTGCACATGACTGTCTGGAGTTTTTGTCACAGCAGTATCAAATGCTTCTTCCATCTGGATTCCCTAATGCACACCTGTACAGCTCACCACACTCTCACGCATGTCCCTGGAACACTATATATTTATTTTCACTTTTAATATTTAAGAACCCTTGCGTGTGGGGCTTGTCACATAGTATAGATGCCCCAATGGTGTGGAAAGAGACGTGTACAATGGTGGAAAAGCATGAACTTTTAGTTTCTTAAATGTTGTTAAGGAAAGTGTCATTTAGGCAATAATACCCAGACTTGTAGTTTGAAGATATAAAAGCTTAAGGTTATATATTTAGTTCATTATCTGTTAGTCCTGGCAGGAAAGATTGCCAAGGCAATAGGATTCTCATTAATCAATGTCATTATAAAAAGAAAGTCATTTGAATATTCTTATTTAAAAAGAACATAATTTCTCATAGTAAAAGTTCCAAGAGAACAAAAAAAATGTAATTCCATGGGATTTTTAATGGAGAAATATGTCGATTATAAAAAGTATGTTCTTAGTTTCCCAAATACATTTAATCTAGCATAGAGCGCGTGCACACACACACACAAAAGTTTAAATGTTTCCCAACAATGAAATGAAATGCAACAAGGACTTGACCTTACTTGTGCACACTCAAGACACATCATTCATGATATAAAACTTGTAAAGCTTTTAGATTAAATATTCTTATTGCTGTCTCTTAGGGCATGAAATCTTTATCTAAATTATGAGCCTGTAAGAAGACAGCTTTATGTAAACTCAGATGAGAATCAATTTAAAAGACAATCAATTTCTACCACATGATCCCATCACAGAAAGACTGAAATGATTCTCATAGGAACATGGGTTAAAATTAAACTTGCTTTCCCTGATAGATAAATATATTCCAGTATACATAGCCCTTCTAGGACAGTTATCTGTTATTTTAACAACCTACAGTTTCTTAGTAGTTGATCCTCTTGTCACTGTGTCTGGAGAATGCCCAGTAGTTCCATATTCTGTGTAATGTGTCTGCTTCTGGCCCATTGTGCAGAACAAAGGTGTCATATCTATTGAGCTGTGTACTATTTGGAATAAACTCATTATTGTGCTTGACAAGTATTAATCACATATATTATTTTTATGATGTTATTACTTTTTTTTTACAGAAGAGATATCTGAGGGACAAGGATGGGGTTATAGCGGAATAGAGTCCTGGATAAAGCTGCTAGGCTCTCCTGCTTGCCAAAGATAAACATGGGGTAAACAGAAAGTATTAAAGACTGACAACCTTCCATCTTTGGCAGACTTTAATAAACTTACTCAGAAGAAAAAACTCATTGGTAGGAAAGACTATAAAGTGCTGCTTCCCAAAATGTCTAGCACTCACTGGGAAGTCATAGAGAAGGGGTGGATTCTTTAGATGGTTTTGCCCATCAGAATGTAGAGTCAGTAGGCCAAGAATTTGATGAAGAAATGGTTTCAATTTCAATCTTTGAAATTCTAGATGTATTTGGCAGAAACGGCTAATTTCTTTCTTTCTCGGGTTTATAGGGTTATAATCCTGATTTTTGTTTGAGCCAATGAAACCAACTGTGGAATCAGCTCAACAATAGAATGGAGAACTTGTTTACTGTGAAGTAGCATGGTCTCTGGGGGCTCTTAGATGAGTTGCTGTAGTCATGGTCCTAATTTGACCTCAATGGGCATCTCTGAGAACAGATGGCTCCCATATCAACTCTTAAAGTATTCCTTACTTTAAGAATCCCCACATATCTTATTTTAAATTAGTGTTTCTTGGTCTTGCTTGACAATGGATGTCTTTGTGTATAGAAGGAGGTCATGGAATCAGAGGAAGGGGAACAGTTGGGACAGGAGACAGGATATGAGAATAGGGGATTAAGAATATAATAAGACTATAGTATGAAATGCCCGTAATGTTTCTTATAACTAATAAATACTAATAAAGTAAGGAGAATAAATGTTTTTATATGTCTCTATACCATTGATTAGCTTTGTATAGAGACCCACTTTAGAAAAAGCTTTGAAATTGATGCTTGGTTCTTCAAAGAACGGAGAGATCACCCTCTAGTAGAAGACCATAGATCTTGTGACCTAATCAATAGGTCACTACCCATCATCATCAAAGATCTCACCCACACTCTAGAGAAGATGGTTATGCAGTTGGGAGGTGGATTCTAGAGATATCTTTTAACCTATCTCTTACTCTGTGTGGCTACTTTGTGAATGTTCTCTTAGGATCAGAGCTGGGACTCCATAATCAAGTTGTCAAGGGGTCTGTAAAAGATGAGTTGGTACACAGGCCAGCTGTTTCTGTCATTTCACGTGGGCTTGCCCAGCCCATTACATGAAAATATACAGACCTCAAAAGTCTATAAGTATGTGGAAGTACTCACAGGCAACATAATTTTCTGGCAGGAAACCCCACAGGTGGTGTTTTGGTCTTTGTTTTTGTTTCTTTCCTAAAAATAATCTGCAGTGGTGGTTCCTAAGTATTCCTATAAAATCAAAATCCAAGATAGTTCTGTCAACCTATCTCATTATCAAGCCTTATATCATATCATGCAAAAGCTCACAGAACTCCTCATAAGAATGTTTAAAGTCTCCGCAGGCTCTCAAGCGGGAACAGCATACTAAACATTTTTCTTGGGAGAGCATAGGAGTCCAGAGAAAGTAAACAGACTTAAGGTTTCCTGTTTACTTCCCTCAAGAGTATGTGTTCACTTTACCCCAAAAGAATTTCTCATCTTATTGCAATATATTTGCCAGAGAAAAGATGTGTGCATCTTTACCTTTCAGTTCTGGAGACTAAGGATTTAAAGCTGTTTTAGTGAGAGAAAAAGTAGACAGATAGATCTTCTCATTTGAGAGGCAAGTTTGTAGAGACAAAAGTACCTACAAATCACAGCCTTGGCCACAAAGAAGGAGTCACACAGCAACATAGATTTTCTTATTCTCTTGATCTGTCTACAACAGTATTAGTAAAAAGCGTGTCTAAAACAGTGAGGGTGAAAGAAAACCAGCTTACTGTTTGTTATGTGCATACACATATATTCTACTTCACTTAGACAAATGCATGCACACACGCCTGCATAGCCTTTCTATGTAAGAAAGCACAGGAGTACTTGTTTGTTAGTATGCACTGGGAAGAATCTAGACTAGCTACGGTTAGAAAGTGAATGCATACTACAGACATTCTGAGGTACTGGGATTTCTCATTCTCCTTTAGGGTCATCATGATTCTCGTTTACTCTCAGGTTTTACCATGTGTCTTGGTTAGGCTTTTGTTGCTGTGAGGAGACACCACGACCACAGCAACTCTTAGTAAGGAAAACATTTGGTAAGGAAAACATTTAGTTGGTTCAGAGGGTTAGTCTATTATCATCATGGTGGAAAGCATGGTGACATGCAGGTAGACATGGTGCTGGAGAAGGAGCTGAGGATTCTCCATCTGCATCCCCAGGCACCAGGAAGAGAGGGACACTGGGCCTGGTTTAAGCTTCTGAGACCTCAAAGCCCACCCCTCAGTGACACACTTCCTCCAACAAAGTCACACCTACTCCAACAAGGCCACACCTTCTAATACTGCCATTTCCTATGGGCTAAGCATCCAAACACTTGGGGACCATTCCTATTCAAACCACCACACCACAGAAGCCCCTGAGGTGTTGGGCTCAGTTCATACTTCACTTGAACAGCAGTGATACCCATTGCCTCCATGGTTTGCCACCGAAGTTCACAGGTCCAGCCTGTGAAACTTCCTTGCAGATAAGTGACATATCTGAGGCCTAGGAGGGCTACTCAGGGAGGGGCTGTGTGTTTTTACAACTTTCCTGAAAAGGTTTATTATAGCTAAGAGTTTTCTGGTGGAACCCTTAAGGCCAATTAACTGTAAAATTATTTCACCTGCATCCTCTCTTTTTTTTTTAATTTTTACCCTTTTATGTCTTTTTCTTGCATTAATGCTCTAAGACTCCAACCACTGTATTGCATAAGAGAGATGAGAGTGGGAAAGAGAGAAAGCAATGTCTCAGACTTCCTCTGTTTAGTATAGTGTTGACTATAATGTTTAGCATATATTTGTGGAAATAAAATGGACTTGAGACTGGGGGGAGATACAAATGGCAGTGTATAGGGGTTGCTGACGTTGGCGGAGAAATTACTAAGTCACACTTTATTTGATAATTCTATTGTGATTTCTAACACTTCATGTGCTAATTTTAAAATTTAAAGCCTATGCTGTATCAAAAAGTAAACTGTTACCCAGGAGACTCTACTGAAATACCCACTGCTATGGGGGACAGGGAAATCATGAGTGGATTCCCATGTAAAATGACTCACCTTTGCCACAATACAGTTTTCACATTCAGTTTGTCTTCCCCTGTGCTTCTCTAGCCCTAGCGGTGTAGCAAGAATGCAGGAACAGCTTTTAGGCTCCTTCCCACATCGCTGTCTGTTACTAGTGGAAGCTGGATGTAGTGTTAGTGTTGATTGTTGGGGTGTCCTTTCACATTCTGAACCTCATTTAAAGGCATGCACTTTGGAATAGCTATCTAACCCTACAGCAAGAGTCAGTGTGCAGAAGTTTCTTGGTGTTAGGAGTTCATCATGTCTGAGCACTCAGCTCGCAGCTGATGAGATGAGTTCCTGATGTCTAATGATATCAGGACAATTATAAAGGGAGTAAGAACTGACCAGGAGGCTTGCTCTTCTCTTGCCACCCAGGGATTTGCCAACTGCTCAGGTTCCTATGGAAGATGATTATAACTCCTTCATGTTCAGGTCCTGAACCAGCATAAAATGCACAGTAGACAATGACATTGGTTATAAAGGAATTATATGATCTTAAACGATGAAGAACATGTTCACTCACACATACACATAGGTGCTGTAGTATGAAGTTGGTATGCTGGGTGGCTATGTGGTGGAAAACGGCACCCCTCGTACAAGGATAGATATTGTCATTGTAACATACACACACATCAGTGGTATTTGTCCCAATGGCAGTGGAAAGGATGGTGCAGGCTTTGACTTGTGAAACATTTGCCTACAATGACTTAATAGGTCTATTCAGTTCCACACATCCAAATACTAAAGACACGAGAAATACTATGATATCAACATGTGCATGGGCTTGCAATGTATGCACACAGAATGTACACCCATGCACATTTGTGGTTGATTTAGTAAAGTCTTGGTAAGAATTTTCACATCTACATCTTTGAAGACGCACACTAGAATTTTCATTCTGTCCAGTCATCTGATTTTGATATCATATTATAGTTGTCCGCATAAAGTAATCTAGGGTTCACTCACTCCTTTGCAATACTCTGCAAGTATTGTAAACAGTTATCAATTCACTGTCATAGTTCCTTATGTCTTCAACTCACTACTTAATGTGTTCAGTAATTCTCCTGGCATGTAAGACACATGGAACAAGGTTGTAATAAGTCTGTCCATATTATTGACTGGAGTTTCTGTCACCTGTGTTGTTTCTGCATCAGTTTCAACTGACTGACTTTTCATAGTAGGTTGTGGGTTTTTCACTCATTGTAAACCAGAATTTTAGAATGGATACTTGATATTGTAAGTTTGACCTGCTTCCGTGATGCTTGCTATTAGGAAAATAGACCAGAGTGCTGGGATATGACTAAATTGTGTAAATCCTGTTCGGTGATTTGGGTTCTTTCTTTTACAACTAAGCAGGGCAACATTTAGTCTCTGCTAAGTTGTTTTCCTCCCTAAAGAAGAGAGATTCTTCCTGTTACCCAAACAATGACCTGAGGATTCAAAGCTTGTCCCTCCCTGCTTGTGAAAGCTGGCACAATTCCCTGCCAATATTGGTTCATCTTTTTGAATAGGCCATTCTTTTTTCTCCTGTGTTTCTCTTAGGTCATCCTCACCTCTGTGAAATCTCTTTAAAGTTGTTTGCTCATTTTTACTCACTTGAATGCTTGGAGAGGGAGCTATTTATATCTCTAGGTTTTTATTTGTTTGTTATTCCTTTGAACATCTCTCCTTTCTGACTATATCCCATTTCTATCTCCTCCAGGTTTGAACTGAAGATGCCTTTCCATTTTCTTGGCCTCTCTCAGAGAACCTCTTTAGGACTGCTGTCATCCTCCTGAGGTTCCCTCCATTTTCACCACCATGCAGTAATCACTCTCTCATTGCCTAATGGCTAGCATCTCAAAACCAGTTGTCCGATGTTACTTTGGGCTATTTTGACAAAAGACTTCATTCTGTTGCTCTGTCTTGGTAGTGAGCAGGCTACTTTGTGACCATGCTAATCTGGATCAATGACATCCCCTTGCCTACCTTCCTAGGTATCACTAAATTAATTCTCAAAACGTCCTTTTGATCTTTTCTTCATGGTTTGAGGTCTGTTTGTGCCTTCAGAAGCACCAATGCCTGGGCACTTCACAACACAATAGAATTATTTTCTTGTTTCTTTTATGGAGGCTAATTTTCTGTCTCTGCATGCCAAGCTTAGTTACTGAATGAGAACTTGATAAATGTACACAGAAACCACAAACATTCCGTATGAGCATAAATTGGATTGTATATTCAGCTATTGATGAGAAGACTTTAAAGATGCTTCTCCCACTTTGTACTGAGCATGTGGCATGAAAATTCTTCTTGGATCATCTCCATCTCTGCACTTTATTTTTAATCTATAAAATGCTTTAATTTTTTTCCAAGGAAAAATAAACAGCAAAACAGGAGGCTCCACTTAACCATCTAAATTTGCTAACCAGATTTATGTGTATTCCTCTTGAATAGGATTATCTGAACCATGATCAACACGTTTTACAAATTTACCAAGCAAATTGTGTAACTGTGCTTCGCACTGGTGATAAAGATAAAATCTGAAAGTTCTTTTATCCATGCAAATTTGTGGTGTATAATGGAGGCAGAATTTAGACAGTTAAGCATGAGTGAAGTGCTTGCCTTGTTTCTCCAACATGAGCCTGAAGTGATGAGTAATCCTGCTCGTCTTCCCCTGAAGGAGAAGAAAGGTGGTTAAGATGGGGTGGGAAATGAACCCAAGAGATTCTGTAAGTGAAGAAAAGCAAAGGTGGGACAGCTGAGGCTCTCACAGATTTCTGGATTAAAATTTCAAATGAATGGTTTTATCTTTGCTGGCTGAGATAGAGAATCCATGGAGAGCACATTAGGAGAAAATGTCTTAAGATTGCCTTAGTATCTATTTCTATCAATTTCTACCAGAATAGTAAGACTCGTGTGTACCAAATAATACGAATTAAGTCCTTAAAAAATTTTTTGTAGAAAAATGAACATTTCTTTATTGTTTAACTGTGTGTTAGTCCTTCAAATTTGGATAGTCTTTGCAGCAGTAAACCAGTAAACTACAGCATATAGATTCAGCTAAATCATCTAAGAGATCACAACTGAATTGAATCAATGCATAATTTGGAAAATTAAGATTAAGCAGATTGGCCTCAACCATTTCCTAACCTTTCATAATTAGATACAAACGCAGGCAGAATCCAGCCTCAGAGTCCAGTAAACCAAGTCCTGAGTTGCCTGCTAAACTTCTGAGGAGATAGCAAACATGGATATAGATGCAGTTATTGGAGGTTTAGACACCATGAGCTCAACTTGGTGTTTGGCTACAGTGAGGCACAGTCACTGGAGGAATGTGTGACTTTCAGTACTTCTGGTAGATGCCAACCTAGACACTGGCGTCCACTTTCAAATGCAAGTAACACCCACAGATTTCAAAGGGTAGACATCACTAGGTGTGAAGAAGCTAGAGGCTCTTGGCCCCATAACAAGTAACAACCCAAGTATTCTATGGGCAATATTAAAGTCTCTGGTGCTAAAAATCTACACAGTTCACACATCAACTCCAATTGCATTTTAAGTCTACATTATCAAAGAATTACTGAATAGAACACTTGCCCGGCCAAGCTGTGTTGGGGTATCAGATGATAGTGTTGTATGGTTCTTTCAACCCAGCACTTCTTACATCAGACACAGAAGGGTTAAGATAGGGGCTTAGTCCCCTTCTTTCTGATCACCTCTATGCCAAGTACAAGAGAGAGCAGGCACATACTGTTTCCACCTGCTTGCCCAAGTGGGTTTATAGCATTCACTGGGGCTGTTTTTCCATTTAGCAGGCAGCATCCAAAATTTTACTGTCCTTAGAGAAAAATGAAGTCATTTATCTTTCTATTTTTGTTAGAGTGCGGATGGTGTGAATTGGTAGGAATGGCTAGGAGTATTAAGTTGGAGAAACAACGGTAGTAGTTTTACATGTTCCGTGTTAAATTCCTTTTGTTACAAACATAACTCCTGAGTAATTCTCATTGTGAAGAAGGAAGAAAACCATGTGAAGCCTACTTAAAATAATTAGAACAAGTAATATCAGAGTGCATTAGTCTTTCGGTTTAAGCTGCTGTCACACAGGGATGGCTGTTTCTTCTGCTGCTAGAAACTCCCATTTCTGTATTGGGGAGATTGTTTTTCACATCCTAACCCCATAAAATAGAAAAAGTAACCAGATTTCATTGTTTTCAGTGAAAAAAATAAATGAATCTAGACTCACAGAGATGACCCTGTGCAGAGAAATGTTAACACAGCCACCAACCTAGACATTGTGTTTAGAGGGACCTGCTTTTTAGGTGCCTATTGGTTGACATTTAGAAACTGTGTTTCAGGAATCTCTAGGCTGATTAGAACAGCTGGCTCTCTGTGCCCAAACTATTTATGGAAACAACACAGAAATTAATAAATTGGCAACTCTCCTAAAAAGTCAGGAGAAATAAATAAAAACATAAGCGATAAAAGATGCTCTAAGTTGGAGCTAAGGGATCATAACTAGATGATGAAATTCCATCAAGAACAAAGGACAGGGATAGCAAACATAAAGCAAAGCCATCAAGAAAGTCTCTAAAACAACAACAGCAAAAGCATCGATCTATAGATTGAAATAGTTTTCCAAAATAACCCAAATGCAGGTAGCTGATGAGGTAACTTTGCACTTCTCAGCTGTATCACTGAGAGACGCTAAGTATAGAAAATGTTCCTTTCTAAAGGAATATTTATTTTTGACCTAAAATTTCTACCAGTATTTTAATACAGTAGCATGTAGATGTTGTGTGAAGATAACAAGGCATGAGGTGTCTGTCTTGAAGACATCCTAACTCATGAATGCCACTAAGGATTTACTCCAGAAGCAAGCGAGTTGACTAAGGAGACTGATGACTTTCCCAACAAGAAATGGAAAAGGGGAAAAGCTGGCAGAGAAATGCAGAGGACCCAGCATAACTATCCTTGCCTTTCTATTGGGACTTCATACATAAATATGTTCTTCTTTATCTATCCTACCCCAAATTCCCTCCCGTCATTTCCTCTCCTACATCCAGATCTCATTTCCCTCCAAACTTCATGTGCTCCTTTTTTAGAAAGCCTACGGTGTCCATTTACTGTTTGTCATCCAAATGTGGGTGTGGGACCATCTACTGGAACATAAGTAACTTCTCACAGGCTGTATCTCTGAGTAAAACTTACTTCTTGCCCCAGCAGCCATAAATTGCCAGTATTTCCTCAGATAAGGGTAGGATTTCATGAGCGTCTGCATCACCCATGCTAGGTTTTTGATGGCTTGATCTTGTACAAGTCTTGTGCACACAGCCACAGCCACGATGTGCTCATGAGTGTAACGGTGCTTCTGTGTCCTGAAAACGACTTAATTCTTGATTTACATTTGTTTAACATTAATTTAAAACTTTACAGTATGCTCATAAGTAGGTGCATTGTGTTGTTAGTTTTCTCCAAGCCAAGTAACCATTATGGCTGAATGGAGGAATTGTGACACAGAACTGTCTCCATGATCCACTGTCTCTTCCTCATTCTGTCCACATTGTATTTATTACCAAGTGCACAGGTAAATGTGACAGGCATGTTTTTATCATCTATGTCCTATTTCCATCCCATCCAGGCAATGTGTCTCACTTGATAGATCTTCAAAACTATTCTCTACTGAGTTTCCAAGCCCCACCAACCAGTAGTTATATGTAGGCATGAAAGGATGGAAGAAAAACTGAGAAATGTCATAAATTAATAGGAGAAATAGAATGGAAAACCTCACAGGTTGGACATCATACCCTGTGCTGTGTGGATAGTCCATTATTCCATGCTATAAATGTGTTCTCAAGGTTTTTTAACATCCCTTAATCTCAAATGAAACCATCTTGCCTCTAAAGAGCATATTCTAGGTATAACACTTTAATAAAATAGCTAAACAAATATCAAGATAAACAACATTGTGAATAACTTATATAAAAAGGTGTCTTTTTAAGAAGTTACCAATGTTTTCTCCCATGCACTTTAGTTTACTGTCCCATGTTTATTGTATACACAGGAGAAAACATAGGTTTCTTCTGGAGATGACTTGAGAATTAAGGACTCTGGTAGGGAACAGTTTAACGTAAATGTGGCTTTGATTTTGTAAAGTAGTTTTGAGTATCTAAGGCGGCAAAGTTTTGAGGCCCCATGATATAGCCAAGAAGGAGTCCAACCCCCTCCCCCAGCTAGCTGTGTGCTGTAGGGTAAGACATGCTATGCATCTTCACCTCCAGGAATACCAGCCTTGTAACACCAATGCATGCCCAGAGCTGAAGAAGACCACACCGTGGACCCCCTGGACACCGGTCAACATCTCTGACAATGGAGGCCACTATGAGCAGCGGTTCCGCTACACCTGTAAAGCCCGACTGCCAGATCCAAATCTGCTGGAAGTAGGAAGGCAGAGGATAGAAATGCGGTACTGTTCCAGCGATGGGACCAGTGGCTGCTCCACAGACGGTAAGAAGGTCCTGTGGGGATTGGTCACTCCGTGGAAAGCCTTTGACTTTGTCTCTAAGGAAATAGAAAACTAGGGGGAGCCCCGGTTCAAACAATGTTGTGTTTATGGCAGATCCAAAATAGTTTGTGTGAGATTTACTTAGCAGAACAGAACATGATGAAAATAGTAGTTGGAATAAAAATAGCAGCAGAGCATATGATTTCACCCATCTTTAAAAAACCCCAAGTAAACAGAGATAGAAGTACATTTCTTTTTTGATACCATAAAGTGACTTTTCTGTTAAATAGCACATTTGATCTGACTAATAGTGTTTTGCCCTAGTGGTTGTGTTAATCCCTTCAGGGTGGTCATAGAAAGCCCAAGGCAGATCCAGCCCCACCCACTGCCTGGTCTAGGTATTACCTGTGATGGTACCTCAGGTAGATGTCTCCTGGAATTCATCTGTCTCCACTGCAGGAATGGTTGAACCTTTCTCTTGATATCTTCATTATTTTCTTTGGTCTTTCTTTTTTCTAATACTTTTGTCTAATTGCACAAAATATATTCTAGTTCATAAAAAAAAAAAGAGAGACACTCATGGAGAAGTTCCGAGAGGAGAGCATCATGAGAAAGACAATTAAATCTCCTGACAGAACATTCACTGGCATTACTCAACACTCTGTGATTGTGACCTTACTCAATTCTCCCAACACCAGTGTAACACAGAGTGTCCTAGTACAATCACTTTTATTTTCATAGATTGCTGTTCAATATATGGGGAGGGTCCCTCCAGTGATAAGGATAGCTTATTGGAACATGCAGATAGGGTGATATGTTTTGTAAAGTATGTTGGCATGATGCTGTGGGATGGGGGTTGCATCAAGGGAGGTCATGCTAAGAAGTCCTCTGCCCCAGGTACCAGCTATATGATGGGTCCAGTATAAAATGAAGTTTACTTGGGGGTATGAGAAGGGGGTGCTTAGAAGGGAATAGAGAGAGAAAAAGAGAGGACAGAGAGAAGAAAAAAAGAAGAGAAGAGGAGGGGAAGGGAGGGAAAAGAAGGTGAGGGAGGGGAGGGAGAAGAAGAAGGGGAGGGAGGGGAGGGGAAAGAAGGGGAGGGAGGGAAGGGGAAAGAAGGGGAGGGAGGGGAGGGGAAAGAAGGGGAAGGAGGGGAGGGGAAAAAAGGGGAGGGAGGGGAGGGGAAAGAAGGGGAGGGAGGGGAGGGGAGAAGAGGAGAGGAGGGGAGGAGGGAGAAGAGGAGAGGAGGGGAGGGGGGAGAAGAGGAGAGGAGGGGAGGGGAAGGGAGGGGAAGAAGGGGAGGGAGGGGAGGAGAAAGAAGGGAAGGGGAAAAGAGAGGAGAAAGGAGAGGAGAGGAGAGGAGACGAGAGGAGAGGAGGAGGAGGAGGAGGAGGAGGAGCCAGGAACTGTGGAGGGGGAGCAAAGAGAGGCCAGGAAGAGGGGTCAGAGAGAGGGAGAGAAGCCAAACAGTCCTTCTATAGCAAGCCAGACTTGTACTTGACTGTTGCTAGGTAACCGTTAGGTGAAGCATAGAAGTGCTAACATAGAGTACATTTATAGAGGGCACTGTGAGTTTCTTCTCCTATCCAAGTAAAGCTCTAAGAATGGGTCACACTGCTGTCATCTCACAGGTCCCCAAGCCTTCTCTGGGAGCAGGTAGCCTACCTAGATACCTGAGGAACAACCATTATTATTAAGCACTCTCCACTCTCAAAGCACCCCTCTTTATCCACTGTGCTTGCAGGTATTGACATACCTCAGATTGCTGTAGACTTTAACAGACCACCTCTTCATTTCTTAAAAGGGAAAGAGTCTATTCTAATAAAGGGTCTCATGAAAATGAACAAACCACCTAGAACTAATAGCATCGTCTGAAGGATGAGCAGCAGAGGGCAGTCAGTCTAGCTTCTTTTATAAAAACCCGCTGTTGCTCAAAGAAAAGAATTACCTGGAAATTCCAAGAGAAGGATAAAGGAGACCCAACTGAAAATGGACATTCTGTAATGGGTGATCTTGTCATTTCAATCAAGGTTATCAAATAAACTATGAGAACTCAAAGATGAATTTCAGATATTATTTCAATTTTTTCTATTTAATTCTGTGAGTTCAGTATAATTATATCCCATATAATTTCATAAACACACCTGTACCCTGTTAAGTTTTTGTAAGTCTATGTAGAAAACACATATCCTAAAATATTATTAATTCTTCATCTTAAATTAAAGTTTACCTTATCTTCCTTCATTTTATTTGTCAGATATGGTGACCTTTTTACCAACTCACTGGCAAACTTTTTCTGTATGGTCCGTGAACATTTATTTATTGTGGCATCAAAGTGAAAAGTTGAAAATGAATCATGGCATATCTTTGTAACTGACTTTATTTTCCTTCCTGAACACATTTTTTAAAATTCCTTCCATTGTCAGATACATATAAAACCAAAGCTAGTATGTTTTAAAGATTAATAGTATATATTCAGGAAAAATATTTTATAATTTTTAAGAATAATTTTATACAAAATTGTAAATCTTTATAAAACTCAAAAAAGATATCCTACATCTTATTAAAATCGTAAGCATTGCCCATGGCACAAAGAAAGGCAAACAGTCTGATTTTATGGTTGTGAGTTCTTAGGATCATCCTTATGTCATGTTATTGATGGCTTGAAAACTGAAAGTTGCTTCTGACCACACAACAGGAGGCTTAACTCTCCGTCCACCGTTGTTTGTTTATTGCTAACCCACAAAGCTCTGGATCATTCCAGAAAGCTGTTCCTGATACCTTTTCTCAGATGATCATCCTGCCTGTACCTCAGCATTTCTAAGCAAACAAGGAAGTTGTTAGAGATTATCTGTGGGGATTGGGTTTGGGGGCTGGCTTGTTTGAGGCTGTGTTGCTGGGATTGGGGGCTGGCTTGTTTGAGGCTGAGTTGCTGGGGTTAGGGGCTGGGTTGCTGGGCAGGTGGTGATGAAAATACCACTGTCCTAGAGACAATGAGAGAATGGGTTTAGGATTGCATTGGGTTGCATCTTCCTCAAACAAAAGGTAACTGAGTCTGGTAAAATAAGTTAAAATGCTCAGAGCAGGCCTGACACACAAGGAGCCTTCAAAAAGACAATTTCATGTTCTTGTAATGCTCACTGGCCCTCACCCCACCCCCATCCCACCCCCACTCCCTTTGGGAATGGGATCTGGGTAAAGTCTCTGGAGCAGAAGACTGTCTCTTTGTGGCCTTTGGATTCAAGGGGGGTTAACTCCTCTCACGGCATGAATACACACTGAAAAGGGGAACTGTCAAGAAACAGGCCTAAGTGTGTTCCTTTGTCCAGATGAAAATCTTTCCTGTAACACCAACCCATGGTGCAAGAGGACAGTTTACAGGAGAACTCTCAAGGGAAGGGAAGTGGGATCATTCTTTAGAGATATTTACAAAAAAGAAAGAGAGAGAGAGAGAGAGAGAGAGAGAGAGAGAGAGAGAGAGAGAGAGAGAGAAAGAGAAAAAGAAAAAAGAAAGAAAGGCAAGAATTAGCAATGTGGACTTGCTGTCTTCAAGCGTGTTAGCACATTCAGATGGAGTGTCTTGTGCACCGTAATTGGAAAGTGACTGCAGGAAAGAGTCTTGAATTATTGGAGGCTGCCATTCAGCTGCAGTGGGTTTTGGCTTTTGAAGTATGAAAAGGTTCAGTTGATTACTATGGTAATACTAGACATAAAGCACACAGCCTACACAAGAATAAAAATTCCTGTAGAATCACACTTTGAATTCCCTTGGCAGGACTTTCTGGAGACTTTCTACGAGCTGGGAGATATTCTGCCCATACAGTCAATGGGGCATGGTCAGCCTGGACCTCCTGGTCACAATGCAGCAGAGACTGCAGCAGGGGCATTCGGAACCGGAAACGTGTTTGCAACAACCCAGAACCCAAGTATGGGGGTATGCCATGCCTTGGCCCGTCGCTGGAGTTCCAGGAATGCAACATTTTACCCTGTCCAGGTAAGTGGATCACAGTGCAGGAAAGACTGGGAAAGCTGTGTGCTTGCCACCTTTAATTACTGAAGCCACTGGAGCCCTCTCCCCCTTTTGAGAGATATGTTCTTAAGAAGTGTGTGCAGAGATTGCAGCACCTGTTGGGAACTAGACAGGATAAAGGGAAAAGGAGTCCTGGATTCCTAACTCATCCTGGCTATCTAGACCCAAAGCGATACCACTGAAAATCTTCCATTAGTCTCTCTCCAAGAATACAGGCAGCTAGCCTGGGGCTGACAATGTTCTCCTCCCATATTGCTGGATACAGAGACAAACACAATATGCAATGAATTGCATCGTATATTATGCTTTTACAAGAAAGCACAGTATTCCCGGGAACCATTTTGTCTTAGTTACAGTTACTGTTACTGTGATGAAACACCACGCCTAAAAGCAACATGGGGAAGAAAAGATTTATTCACTCACAGTTCCATAGCATCAAAAGCAGTGAGGACAGCAACTCAAACAGGATGTGAACTAGAAGCAGGAGTTGATACAGAACGCATGGAGACTTGGTACCTACTAGATTGTTCCCTTTTGGCTTGCTCAGACTGCTTTCTAATAGAACACAGGCCCACCAGTCCAACGATGCCACCACACACAATGGGCTAGGCCCTCCCCATTAATCATTAATTAAGAAAATACCCTACAGGTTTGCTTATACCCTGATCTTATAAAGATTTTTTTTAATTGAAGTTCCCTCCTTTCAGAAGATTTAGCTTGTGTCAAGTTGACATAAAACTAGCTAGCATATACTCAGATCTTATGATCTTAGCCCTTTCACTAATGAAGCTGATGGTTCTTTGAAGTAGTTTTCAGAAATACATGTTGTCTCCAAAATAAGTGTTAATCACTTTCAGAATACAGACAGACCTAGCCTTTCCAATATGGCCACTACGAAGTCCATAGAGTCACACTGCCACAGTACTACACCCGGGACACCAGCCAGCTCCCAATTCCACCTCACCTTTTATAAAGAGAGGCTCACCTCATGAGTGAAACCCTCTATGGATGGAGTTCTTTTCTGGAGACTGGTAGAGCTATGTGTCACCTGGCTGCCTCATAGTTTCAGGCTCTTTAACACAATGTCTCAAAGCCTTTATAGCCTTATCCCTGTGTAAACCATATACCTGACTGAAAGCCCAAGAGGTTAAGGCCTGCTGAGCAGGCTTACACACCATAATTACCTCAGAGACAACACAAGGCTGACACACCGAAAAATATCGATGGGCCATTGTCAGATGATGAGGGAACAAAGCACTGAATAATTGATCTTCCTTCAACAGAGCACACTATTGATTTGTACACTATATTTCTCATCAGTATGTGTGGGTGTATGGGTGTGTGTGTGTGTGTGTGTGTGTGTGTGTGTGTAAATAACGTTAGCCTAATATAGTCACTGATCTCTGGTTTTGTAACATGATAAAATGCAGTGACCGACCACATCAGTTGAAGACATACTAATTAGACTCATAACAGACAATGCCAACCACTGTACTGTGAGCCTAGTATTGAGGAAGGATTTAGTAGGAGCCTAGTAGGAAGGAGTTTGTCAAATTGACAAACAGGAATGAGAAATCCTGTGTAGGAGAGACTCATTCCAAGTATTGGGTACATTGCTTTTAAGAGCATAAAAGTCTTAGCATCTATTCCTTTAGATTAAATAGAACTTTCTAAATCGTTTGAGTAATAAACTGCCTTATAAGAATTGAATAAGCATTTGTGGATGAGACAGTAGGTGGGTAGATGAATGATTAGATATGATTAGATAGATGGATATCTGGGTTACTCTTTGGATGGGTGGGTGACAGATGGCTGGCTGGATGATGGATGGGTAGATATATGGATATATGAATAGATACATGGATATATGGTAATGGATTGATAGACATGTAGGTAACGTTGAAATCAAGACCCCAGCTTTGTATCACATGATCTTCCTTTTGTAAATAACTAATTGTTTGAGACTGTGATAAATTTACCATTCCACCCTTTCTCTTTCCTCCCTTCAGTGTCCCCTGCGCCTCTTGCTCTCTTTTCAGTCATGACTACGTTCATGGCTACTTAATTATCACGTGTTCAAGCTATATAATATTACTTTTATAAATGTGTTTAGGGCTTGGCATTTGGTATTTGATAACCAATTAGTGTGCTCTTCCCTGGGGAAATCTATTTCTCGTACTTGCAGCATTTCTTACGTACCTATAGTTCTTTGTGTAAAGTGGTGGACTCATGAGCTCTTCCCGTTCCACATTACAATGATATTATCACAATGATATTAGTCTTGCTCAGGTCGTTCTTAGGCACAGGTTGGTGAGATTTTCTGAATGTAGCTTCTGACTACATCCTACATTACTAAGAGTCACAGCCTCACACTTCATCTCCTGATCCTTTTGCTCTTATAGCCCTTGCTCACACCCATTGACAATATTCTCTGAGCCCTGAGTGCAGTAGTTATGCCGTAGATATCATCTACTATGACCGAGCTCCACAGTTTTGTATTTTGATCCATTTTGGTTCTCTGTGATACTCTCTGTCTGTTGAAAAGCAAAACTATCTATAGTCACTTATCTTTGGCTGTAAGTATAAATATTTGCAATATAGGTAGGAATGATGCTGGTTTAAGAAAGGGACAGTTGTATATTTTCCTCCTCCAAGATTCATGACTTCACTAGCCCTGAGTAGTTGACTAGCTTCCAATGCTAGGCATGATTTCCCTCTTGTTGACTCAGCCTGCAGTCCAGTTAGAGAGATTTTGGTTACTGCCAAGTGTGTGCATATCACTACTGCACCTTTAGAGTTATGGCTTCGTGATGTTAATTGTTGTGGTTCATAGAGGAGTAGGATTATTGGTTGCTTTTCTTCTTTAGAAAATTTCGTAGTACCGTCTGGATATCATGAAAATTACTTCTCAGGGATCTGGGTTTGGAGTTAGATCCACCTCAGGATCTCTGGGTCCTGTGACTGAAGTAGATGGGTATCTTCAGAAGTAGAACACCTTACATCTCTGGAAGGCAACTGGATGCAACAACAATAGCCTATATTTTGTGAGTCTCTTGGACAACCCTAACTTATAACCCAAATAAGGGCTTTTAAAAAGTATTGTTGGGTTTTATGGTCTATAGATAATATATAGCTCTTGTGGAGAACATTGTTAGCCTAGATGGAAAACTTTTATTTATACTATATGCAGTAAATAGTATATATAACATATAATATATATATTATATATTATATAATATATAATACATAAAATATATAATATATAATATATAGTGTAGATATTTGTAAGTATATAGTTAATAGTTATGATTCCTTATGAGTTTTTCAGACATTTTACTGTTATTTTACCCTCCCTCTGGATTTACATCTCTCTCCTCTCCATAATTAAAGTCCACTTGCCCACCACTTTCAGATCATATATTCTCTGCTATTCCTCTCTCTCTTGTTCCCAGCATCACCACTTCACTATGAGCCCTTTCCACTTTCCAGGTTTCTGCAGTTACTCCAGGCTATATACTCACATCTGACAATTTGGAGCTAAAGGCTTCAGACTAGAGAGAACATTTGTCTAAGTCTGAGTTACACCATTCAATGTGATCTTTTCGAGTTCCTCCCATTTACTGGTAGCCAAAGTTTTCAGTGATGTCTTTGGTCCTGCAGCTGTGCTAGTCCCCTGATGCCTGTATGCTTGAATTTCTCCAGCCTCAGGATATTCTTCTTCAGACCACACAACTTTCCCAGCTGATGCTGAGACGCTGGGAAAGGTCATAGAGTTGCTCTTTCCCACAGCCCATGTGGAAAGATTCTTCCCCTGGGTGCTTGGAGGCAGCGTGGGTGTTATCACTAGATTTAAATCAGGGCTGTGAACTTAAGCCAAGGAGAATGTCATAGGAATGCCATCTCGCTCTTTTCTAGACTCTAAACTTAATTTCTTGTGTGCATTAGTAGCCTCTGTGGATTCCTAGAGATGCTTGGATGTAGTCCTGGTCCCTGAGGGCAAATGTTTCTTGTCCATATCAGGGACAAGCATCATCTGTGATAGTTTTAATTTTATTTTTGTTGACTTGCTGTGGAGCCAAGATTATGTGTACATGGCCTGAATATCTTAAAATAACTCTGTCCTCTTTTTCTTTTAAAAGCCAAGATTTCTTTGTGGGATTGGCCATATCTTTCAACCAGGGACTAGTTAAATTCAAGGTTGAATGAGTGAAGACAAACTTTTTCTCCCATGTCCTATAAAGTTCCTAAAAATGTGATAATGTGTAACTCAGCTATGAGCTGGAAGGAAGCACCGCCCTCCATGGGCTGACCTATACAGCCAAAAGAAGCCATATTTAGGGCAACTTTTACCTAATTTAGAGCATTTTCTTAAAAAAAAACCTTACATTTTAACCCTATTAGATTCCTAGTGATCAATTACAAAATGCACTACCATTTATTAATGTTCTCAGATATTGCAAACAGATGAACAGGTAAGGACACTTGCTATGCAAGCATGGAGATTTACGTTTGAGTTCTCAAAATCCATGTAAATAGGCATGTCTGCATGTACCTGCAACCTCAGCACTGAGAGAAAGGATAGGCAGATCCCAAGAGCTCCTTGGCCAGTAAGCCTAGTCAAAATGGTGATCTGAGTGAGAGCCCATGTCAAAGCAATAAGACAGAGGGAGCATGAAAGTAGAAGGCACCCAATTTCCTACTCTGGCCTTTGTGTGCAAGCCCATGAGGGTATAGCTGGGCTGGGAAGATAGCTGAGCAGAGGAGTGCTTGAATTCTGGAGGATGTGGCTCTATCTGTGACACTAATATAAGAAAATAAATAAGGAAGTAAGTAATAAAGTCAAGCACATACTAAAATGATTATTCTTTACCCTTGGAACCTGCTCCTGAGTAATTTGTCCCAACATTGAGAGGCACGTGACTGTTTCTGTTCATCTTGTTTTTTCTGCTGGAATTCGATGCGGCTGTAAAGACTCTAGACTGTAGACCTTGACTGTCAAAACTAGAGACAACAGATGGTTCTTTGTTGCTATGTGTATTCAAATGAGAAGAAAGTAACTTCACAGTCACCCATAAAACCCAGCACAGTAAGCATAAGTTCTTTTGATAAGATTTAACTCACAAGGTTCCATTTGCCATTCTTCTGTAAACAATAAGGCCCAGGGAAAAGGAACAAGCGCACAGTGACTCAGACTAGGGACTCTGACAGGCGTGTTCTCTCCGGAGAACAATACAGAAACCTGTGGTATGTTGGGGACACCGTGTTTTCTATCTGTAGCATTTTTATGTCCTTGGATCTTCACATAAGCAGACAGAGAGCACAGGACTTCTACTCAGTGATTCTTTGGAAGAGAAAAATCCCTACAGTTCCTCAGAGTAGAAATGTGTGGCCCGGGCTTCAGAATGCTGAAGAATCAGTATCACAAGTTCTTCATGAGCTAACATGCTGCAAATGCACCACTTTGTTGCTCTGACCACCCACAGTGTGACTGGCACTTGGGGGTTAATTATGCAGCTTTATTTTGCTCTCTTTCATCACTGCTGACCGTACTCTGTTTTGGTCTTTTTGTAGCAGACCAGTATTTAACTAAAATCCCAACACTGTTTTTTTTTTAACTACTATTGAACTATTTAATATATAACTTTCATTTCAACCAGAATAGTTCTTCGTAATTAATTGCTTTCTTTCCTTGAAAGACTAAGGATCTAAGCTTCAGGGTGTTTGTCTAATCTTCTCATGAACTGGTCTTACTTAGGATACGTTAAGTGGTAATTCAAGCCATGGGCAGAATCCAGCATGGGCGGCAAGAATTATGTGCCTTGTAAGGAGGTCTGTTGCCTGCATTATTGATCCTTAGCTTTAGGACTTTTCAAGCCAGCTAGATAATAAAAACAGCCAAGGTGAGAACTAGCTAGGTGCTACTTATTAATTATTATGACATGCGATTCATGGTTCCAGGGCTAGAAGCTTCAAGTCACTTACTTTGATGATGCTTAGAAATTATATGTTTTGAAATATTTTCTGGAGAACAAATAGGGGAACTAGACAGTGTTGGAAAGATTCTTCAAATCTATATCTACCACCAAGTAGGAAACATCAAATGGCCCCACACCATGAGTGGCTTTTGCTGTCTTTTATATGGCATATCCTATCTCTACAAGTGTCATATTGGTCTGGTGGGGACGTAAGAAGTTCTACGTTTTTGTGTCCTTTTCCAGTGGATGGTGTGTGGTCTTGCTGGTCGTCCTGGTCTAAATGCTCAGCAACCTGTGGGGGTGGGCACTACATGAGAACCCGTTCGTGTACGAATCCAGCCCCAGCGTACGGAGGGGACATCTGCCTGGGACTGCACACAGAAGAGGCACTCTGCAACACACAGACCTGCCCAGGTACACAAAGCATTGCTTACTACATGACGATAGTGCAAACTCACCTTTCTTAATTCTGAATGATGAAATTAAGGATTTCAATTCACAGTAAATACTGGAAATAGAAGAATGGATGGCAAATCAGTCTCACATTGTCACCCCCTAATGTGATTTAATAACATATGGTTCTACAGCAACATAGATTTCACATTGTCCTCTCTTCAGTTTACAAATGGGAAAGGGTATATATTTTGGGGTGGGGGGCATCTAAACTACCTACCTACAAAATGTACCCCAACTCAACTTTGACCTGGCTAACTTACACTGATGACTCTCACGTAGCAACTTGCTTTGCTAGGTAAGAGAGTAGATTGTAGAAAGTGCGTGGAAAGCAAGCCAGCATTTGTAGTGTCCCCACGCTGGCTGATGTGATGTGATTCAGTGGGAGAGTCGCCTATGGCTCCTTCTTACACAGCCTATCCCTGCCCAGAATATGCTGGAGGCTTAGAACAAGTCCAGAAATGTTCCAAGGGAGCACAGGGCATTGTGAGAGGATACGTTACTCAGGGTCAGGGCTATACTCAGAGGCAGTACAGCTAAAGAAAATATAATACATAAAGTCCAGTATCTTAGTTAGAGTTTCTATTTCTACACAAAACACAATGACCAAGAAGCGAATTGGGGAGGAAAGGGTTTATTCAGCTTACACTTCTACGTTGCTGTTCCTCACCAAAGGAAGTCAGGACAGAAACTCACACAGGGCAGGAACTTGGAGGCAGGAGCTGATGCAGAGGCCATGGAGGAATGTTGCTTACTGGCTAGCTTCCCCTGGCTTGCTCAGCTTGCTTTCTTATAGAACCCAGGACTACCAACCCAGGGATGGCACCACCCACAATGTGCTGGGCCCTTCCACCTTTGATCACTAATTGAGAAATTGCCTTCCAGCTGGATCTCATGGAGGCATTTCTTCAAAGGAGGCTTCTTTCTCTGTGATAACTCCAACTTGTATCAAGTTGACACACTAAACCAGCCAGTACATCCAGTCAGTTGTCAGAGAATCAAAGCAAAGCAAACAACAAGAATTAGTGATAGGAGGAAGTGAGCCTCTTCAGGACCATGGCTGGTGGAGCTCTGGGCTCTGTGGTTGGCAAAGAATGTATTAGATAGCCTTTTACCCAAGACCTAGCACTCTGACATACAGAATCACTTGGGGTGAAAACACAATGCTTTCCTACATTTAACCTTAACAGTGAAACACTTCATCAATATGTATATACAGGTATATTTAAAGAGACCTTGAACCAAATTCTTTTTTTATTGGATATTTTATTTATTTACAATACAAATATCATTTTCTTTCCCCATTTCCCCTTCTAAGAACCCCCTATCCTATACGCCCTCTTCCTTTATGCTTTTATACCATTTGATTACATGCATGTATTAAGGTCAGTTCTAGGTTGAGGGTCTAGCAATACAATAGATGCAAATGGTCGAGAAACAAGCAATACAATAAATACAAATAGTCAAAGAGAAAGCAAGGCATTAAACCCAATTATGTGAACACTCCTGTGATCACTCTTGAACCAGATTCTTATAATCATTCCAAAGACCAGTCTTTTATGTATGCCTTTGAGAGAACAAGTCAGTAATGTCCTGTCATTGCTCATCGTTTGGCCTTGACCCAGAACATGGGAATTGTCTTTATTCCTGTCACCAGGACTGAAATAAAATGAACTCTTCCTCAAGTCTGGCTTGGCTTTGGCATAGTAACTTTTCAGAGTTCTTTTTATTGCAAAATAAAGACACTTTAAACTTTCATTTAGATACCAGGGATTTCCCATTAGTGTGAGATGCTGGCCAACATGGGTCCAGTGGGAAATGCCCAGCAAATAATCCGAGGACATCTTTGTAGGGGGCTTACTCTGTAAGGAATGGTGGCTGCACTGGTGATTTCTGACTCCCTGAAGTCACATTTGTCTCAAGAGTTAGTTTATTGACTATTTAAATAAAATGACTCACAGAATGGAAATGATATGGGATTTAGATTTAGAGCACTTACTTTATATATATTATATCTGGTTTAAATTTATTCCTATATTTACTCATCCTCATGTGGATTTATTTACTGGGTTGTTAGAAACTATGACCACATCTTATTTATGCACAGAGCCATTAAATACAGAGTGTGAGAGTCTAAAGAGCAGTGTAACTTCATGGGGATTTTGTGTTGGTCAATATCATCAGGTAGCCCTGCCTCTCCCCCTCTCCCTTCTTCTGGTCTCTGCAGAGAGTTGGTCAGAGTGGTCAGACTGGTCCGTGTGTGATGCATCTGGTACCCAGGTCCGTGCTCGGCAGTGCATCCTTCTGTTTCCTGTGGGCAGCCAGTGTTCTGGAAATACTACAGAGAGCCGGCCTTGTGTATTTGACTCTAATTTCATCCCAGGTAAGGGCAGAGGTGTTTATCAGTGTGAACAGAGTCATTCTAATATCCAGAGAGGAAATGAGCCATTGGGTCAGGCTTTCATCTGCTCTTTGAGGCTCTTTGATGAATTAAAAATGATCCTGTCAACTGTTGTGGCTTCAAGGTGACTGGAATATAGATTTACAGGTAACTAGACTGGAATTTAACACAATGTCTTATGTAATTTATTGATTCTAATATAGTCTGAGAATTTCACCACAAAATTTGAAAACTAATTGCTTGTTTTTAATATCACCTTAAATTCTTTGCTATGAAAATATGATGTACTTGTTGCAGAGAAAAGGGCCATTGTCTTCATGTAATTCTCAATATACCAGGGGACACAGATGTCTGTCACTAGTGTTGCCTTGAAAAAGAGGTTGGTAGTTCCTTTTTCCACAGGCTTTTTGTTTTAATGGAATAATCATCATTTAGTTATCATAGGGGACACTCACTTGTTATACTGACCCTGTAGGTGTCCTGTTCTATGTATATAAACCCGTGAACACCAACTCTGTGCACGTAACTAACAAACTCCATGTTAATTAACCAAGTTTTTGAACCTTAGACTCATATTGAATTCAACATCGTTGGTGCTTGCAAATAAAGCATGAATGTAAATTTTCCTCCCAAATCCTTTGTCCATTATGACTGGATTTTTGTTTTCCAGAAGTGTCTGTGGCAAGATCCAGCAGCGTAGAAGAGAAAAGGTGTGGAGGTGAGTTCTCCTGTTAACAGAGCTCTGGTGGGGACTCTGACATGTGACAACCATTTTCTTCCCGGTAGGTTCCACCATTGGATGAGAGTGGCAGGCCAGAGAAGCCCCTGATTACCCCCTCATGTTGGTCGTGATCTCTCAGATACTGCACTAAATGCTTCTAGAGACAGACATATCCTATCAGCATCTTACAAAGTTGCCACAGTCTACAGTGGTCTGTGGGAGACACTTGGAAACAGGCTTTGGAAGTTAACATTTTCCCAAACCCAGAAGAGAGACTTAGCACCCAGCACAGGCTCTGGTATTTAGAATTAGCTACACTAGTTATGCTGTTATCAGGTATGAGCTAAAGGAGTCAGTCAGTCGCCATATCATTGCAGCCAGATGAGTGAAGAATAACAGTTTTCAGGGATTTTATATTGGGAATTGTACTAAACGAGTAGTAAACCTTGGTTTTAATCTACACTGTATATGTGAGGGCCATGGAGTTCACTGATGTGAGGCTACTGTCTCATGTCCAAGTGAGTCATACATAAGGGGTGATTATCCTCGTAGCAGGCTGCTATGGGAATTTTAAGTTGACAATTGATCCTAGAAAATGGATCCAAGTAGATCACTGGGAGATATGCACGAGGCTTCCACTGCAGTCCTGTCAGGGGCATACTCTTGGTCAACACCAACATTTCAGCCAGATGGCATGGTGACCTTCAGGAAATGCAGGTTAGGGAGGCAGAAGTGCACAATTTGTGTTCTGTCTTTAGAGAGGTCAATACAGACCCGAGGGTCTCATAGGTGGCACCTCTGACTTGCCGCCAGGGTCTCTCAGTTTCTTTTAGCCCTGGAAGAATAGCTGGCTCTTGAGCAAGTCTAGCATCTAGCCTGGTGATGTTATTGGCTAAATCTCAGAGAGTGTAGTTACTCTGCATTGTTAGGAAACTGACTGTTGTAACCTTTACGCTACTGGCATTGCTGTGCCAGCATGAGCAGGTAAATGGATCTTAGGCTGTAGCTGATGGGCTTAATATAACTGATTGCCTAGCATGAGTGTGTGGGAGATTTAGAAAATGTTATATATGTTTTATCCACATTAATGGGCAGAAAGCAATCCAAATGAACCAACTAGGTGGTTGGTCTCTGTTCTAGCCTTACTGTCCAAAAATCAAGAAAAAAAGAATGGGCTAATAACCAGGATTAGTAGAGAAAGGTGTCTGCCACAAAGACTAATAATCAGAGTTCCATCCCAAGATCATACGTAGTGAAAGGAGAGAACGGACTCTTAAAACTTGATCTTTGTCCTTGGTACCTTCACATATGTATGAGTGTGAGCACACACACACACGCGCACACACTCGAATACACACACATATACACACTCACACACAATCCATAAGAAATTGTTAAAGAAAATGGCATATTTTAGGGAAGCGCCACAGTGTGCAGAATCTAAAGAGATTTAGTAGGCACCATTTTTCCCTCTGCAGAAGATGTGTTCCTACTGAGATTTCTTTCCACTTAGCTATTTTTAGTTGCAGGAGACACAAAGACTGAATAATCTCGTCATAAAGATGTCAGCTGGCCACAGCTTCCCCAGGCACCTGCAGGAATAATTCATCTGACTAATGACGCACATCTGCATAAGGAAACCATTGTACATCTCCCATATGCGACGATGAAATATGAGTTATCAGGGCAGTAGAATATATTTTTATCAGTATGTGGCACTGACTCAGGGGAGTCCTAGCAGCTAAAATAGACAGAAATAAGAACTCATGTGAGATCAGCCTTGCTAATCATTGCTTTAGCTACAATCCTCAGGAAAAACAACACAATTCTAGTGGTTGCTGGTGGGAGGGGTGCACAATGCTTTAAGCCACAGTCAGATGCTGTGAGTCCTGCCCCACTACAGTCTCTATGACAAAGCAGGACATGCTCAAGGTTTGTAACTTCCCTTTTTGGTCTTATCATTGAATGTTCTTGTAGGATGTTCCCAATACATTATCCAGCCATAGTGCTGTAGACTTCTATGGTAGGAACTTCACCGTTGGTTTAAAAATTCAATGCATCTAGGAATATGTGTTGATCATTGGTGATAGTGGACCCAATAAAGGAGGTCAATCTCTCAGGGATCTGAGTTCATAGAATATGGTGTCCAGGAGCAGGCAGAAGCATTGTACAGGGGAAAACTCAGGGTCAGAGGGCATGTAAGAGATCTTCAACTTCTTCCATGTATCACAGGTTAGGCCATGATAACATGCTTCCTATTTTTAGGCTCAGCTTCTGCCCTGGTCTTCTTGACCTGGACTTGGGGTGAGGATAGGGATTCTGATAGAAGCTCTAAGGCCCCGATGTCTAGTGTCCATTGGTGAATGCTAGCAAAAGATCTTTTCACAAGTATCAGAGTTGGCCTTGTGATAGGGTGTTGCTTCTGCTGAGTGGCAAGTGTCAGGAATGGGCACAAAGAGAAGGTGGCTCTGCAGACATCTAGGGAGGAAGCGAGTGGGGGTCAGTTGTAAAGACCAAAGGCCCTGGGGTTGCAGAGATATCTCTGTCTTCTCTAATGTTCTCAGGGGCTTCCTCTCCAGTAGGGGTGTCACTCCATGTCTACATTGATGCTCAGTAGCTCCTCCACAGCCCCACTTGGTTCTGGGGTTGACAGATTATGAAAAATTACCAGGTTATGTTGCATTCCATGATGATACTTGTGGGAGACAGCAGGGGTCCTATCCATGTTTCCTGAGCTGTGAAGACACTAGGTGAACAACCAGGATGCAGTTAGTCCTCTAGTGCCAGTGCAGAGTAGGGGGAAAGGAAGCCACAGTCTGCTTCACATGACGCTCACTTAGCCCTGCTCTGAGCACAGGTTGGGAACTTCAACAGCAGTGTTTTCCCAAGAAACATGGAGGTTTCCAGATGGTTGTTTCTTAGCCATTCCATAACTCTTGGTGTGTTGCCAGGATGCCAATCTAACCACTCCTGTTGTCAAGATATACATCACTGTAACTCACTTTTTGAGTTTCTATTGCCAATAACTCAAGGAAAAGACTCAAAACAGGTGCCTATTAAAGAGACAAACAATGGGTGGAAAGAATAGTTCAAGTCTAGCTTAAAGATTATCTTTGAGGCCTCTAGCATGAATCCTTTATTTCTTGGAGTAAGACTTTTTTTATAAGATCACCTAAATTCTAGTTATAAAAAGTGCTCCACACATTAATATTCAAGTGTGTGTGTAGAGAGAGGAGGCTATAGCCATACAAAATAGATAGATGCTCAGTCTGTTAGAGTCCATAGACACACTTCCTGTAGAAAACCCACAGGCCAGTGGTCACCATGCTCTTGAGGACTCTCTGAGGTTTTCAGATAAAAGCAAATGTGTTTCAATTGTAATACTAACAATGTTCATGAGGTTTGAGGAAATTATT
Organism: Grammomys surdaster; assembly: GCF_004785775.1. NCBI lineage: Eukaryota > Metazoa > Chordata > Mammalia > Rodentia > Muridae > Grammomys > Grammomys surdaster. Next base: position 25,585,913 of record NW_021604622.1, read on the forward strand.
TATATCTATAAGAATACTAATTAGAACGAGGCTGCTCGTTGCGGACAAGTTTTCCTAGACTCTGACATTTCCAAGAACTAAACTACTGTGACATCTATACCATACGAAGTACCTCCCTTTGACTTTCCTTTCACTTGGGCACTTTAAGGGTCAAGTAGTGTGTTCTTCTCAAGAGTGATATGAAATTGGCCTATTCCACAGAGTTCAACATGTTCCACATGATGGCTGTGGGGCTTAGCAGTTCCATCCTCGGCTGCCTCCTTACACTGCTTGTCTACACCTACTGCCAACGGTACCAGCAGCAGTCCCATGATGCAACTGTCATCCACCCTGTCTCTCCTGCTGCCCTCAACAGCAGCATAACTAACCACATCAACAAACTGGACAAATACGACTCTGTGGAGGCCATCAAGGTAAGGAATCTATGGTAATAGCTGTATCTAGGTAGGCCACAAAGGCAGGTGATACTGGAGCTGCCAGCCAGGCTAAGTGATGGCGGTCCTGATGATGAATAGAGAGAGCCCAGGTACTCCAGATCTTTTGGGTGTTGGCTGGGTGCTCTCTGGCAAGTGTAGACAGTTTGTAGGTTTTGGTATATCCCCTGTTGTAGTTGTAGGAAGTCTGTGAGTATAAAAAGTTTAAAAATGACATAAAATGCTGGTAGATAGTTAATCTTGGGCAATGTCTGGTTATGTTACAACTCTGCTTCTTGCCTTTGAAAAGAGGTCTTTCGACAAAGTGCCTCCAGCCAAGGACTGGGGAGCAAGAAAAAGGCCACATTATGGCACTCAGATGTTCATGTGTGTTTTTTAAAACAAGCTGAGTTCCCTTCAATGTCCTATGTAAAATGGATATAATAATGCATAACTCCATGTTATGAAGTTTCAGTGGCCATACACAAGGGCTAGCATGAGAGCTGCTGTTCATACTGTGTTCCTATGGGAGGTCATGGTATAGCTGGAAACACATGGTAGCTTTTGTCTGCTGTACTCATCTTTGGTTATTTTCCATGGTCATGATGGTAATTCTCCTAAGCCAAGACTGACTGATCTTCTGCATTCCTGTTGAGTTAGTTGCTTCCCTTAACATCCTAAGCAAATGTTGGCATAGCCTCTTTCTGCCAGTATGGCTAAGTTTGAAATGACATTCCCTTTTATCAGAATACATAGTACACCCAACACCAATAGAACACTGTGGGATAGGAGGCAGAAATGACTTAAGAGCAGGAGGAGTGCTATGAAACACTATCTGCAGGATATATTATGGCTATCACAATCATAGTCCCACAGGACCTATACAAGATCTATACAAGATCAAACAGCTGCAGTCCAGGCATAGATAAGGCATAGATGATCTCAAGGTTCTACCTTACACTGAGGAGCTCCTGCTAGTGGGCTGTTGCTGGGAGAGGAAGAATCACTCTTTACTGAGGCTATGGTCCATGGTAGGTTCCTCATGCTCCTGTGGATGGTCCTATTCTCATGAACATGTGGGCAATATTAACTGAACCTAGTGGGTTATTAAACAAACAAACAAGCAGAGAAGCAAACATGAAGTTGGAAAGGAGAAATGTTGGGGTGCTAAGAGAGGAGTTGGAGTGGGAAAAAGGGGAGCAAATATATTTCATTGTGTGAAAATTTAAAAATTGAATAAAATTTTAAAATAGAGTATTTTTAAAAAAAGATGAAGGATTAAGGAGAAAGTGATCTATAGAGGGCTCACACACAGTCTATTAGAGATGAGCTGTAGTGTTGAGAGAAAACCTGAGCTACTGTCCTTTGAAACAAAACCCAGAGGCAGTGTAGCTTGATGCCAACACAACATCGACTCTGTGGTCCTGCTATTTTAGTCAGTAGTAGGTAACTGAATTGGCCTGTGTTCTCACCTCAGGTGCAGTCTCCCATTGTGAGACGATACTAGACATGTTACTGCCGTGGTGAGGACTCCAAGTGTGTGGGTATCTGCCTAGTCTTCAATGGCTGAATCGTTCAATGACTCTGCTTGACTAATTGTTTGAAGTTAGCCTCTATCTGTCCTGTTTCATCGTTATCTTGTTCTTCTCACTGTTTACCCTCCCCCTCGAATAATTTGGCTCTTTGTCTTTAATCTGAGTCACAGAGAGCAACAGCAGAGACCTTTTCACAAGTGCAGAGCAAAAAGACATTAAGGCATCTGAGTCAATTCATGTGTTCAAAGAAGCTCTATAAGGCCTTTGAAAAATGATGACGTCATCTGGGCCAGGAGACTAATTTCTTTAAGCATGTGGCTCACAGTCCATACTCCAGTGGATGGCCTCATACTCGAGATTCTATAGGTAGCATAAATTAGAGCCACTGGATTATTTATTTAAAAAAAAATAAAAATTGAATATTAAGGTGATGGTTTGGGAGGTAGGAAAAAAATCTGGGAAAAGAATAGGAAGGACTAGAAGATGAATATTATTAAAATACACTTACAAATTTCTGAAAGGATTAATGAAATTATCACATTAAATGCAGCTCTTTCTTGAAGTCTAAAACACATCAGTGTATCCTGGGTATGGAGGGTAAGTTGGGCCATGTATATCAATTTGTGTGAGTCTTAGAGATTTTCTAGAAAGTCAGACTTTGGATTTCTGATCCTTGCTCCCTCAGTTCTGTCCTGATTAAAGTGCTAAAGTAGGCCAAATACTGTTGAAGACAGCCATCCTGATCCAATTATTAACCAAGTCTTCCTTGGGGCAAATGAGTTAAGAAGACAGTAAATGAGAAGGCACTTTCCAAGGTAATAGAGCCTTGAGAGAGGGCTCAAATTCAACACTGCATCTCCTGATTTTATTCATTTGAAACACTATTTACTGAGCATTCTAAATCTTTTCAAACATATTTTACAGGCATTTAACAAAAACAACTTGATCTTAGAGGAGAGAAACAAATACTTCAACCCACATCTCACTGGGAAGACCTATTCCAACGCCTACTTTACAGATCTCAACAATTATGATGAATACTAGCAGCTCTTACACGTTCGGCTCCTTGTAAACTCTCTGCTCCTCAAAGCCGTGCTCCATGACTGCCCATGTTTCTGAGACTTCAGAGATGACGTGTGGATTCATTTCAAGTGCATTTCAAACCAGGACTTTCCCATCGCTACCAAAAAAGCGCACATCCTTAAATGCCTAAATGTGGTGTTGTGAAAATCCAGTCTATAGAAAACACTTGGTTGTTGCGAAGTGAGCCACGGTATGATGTTTTGTATTGTGCTCATCCCAAACTTTAACTGGTCTACTGTTTTCCATTAGTTTTATTTCATAAATGTGCCAACCACGTTAGAAAGTGTCTTTGAAAACATAGTATTATCATGCTTTTGAGTGCAAAGGGTCAGGATGTTTTAACTTGGAAACAAACAAATAACCAGGCACTTTAATCTGAGAGATGCCTTTCCCACACACACAGGGTCCAGAGAAATTCACAGAATGAAGGTGTGGCTAACACCAACTCCCCCAACCTGGGTGACTGTAGTTTCTTGGAAACAGCTTGTTTGCACTTGGAGTGATTCCTGCCCAGGAATTCCACCTGCCCTGGACCTGCTGAGTCATGGTCTACTGAAATCCTCTGCTTTGGTCTGGGGCAGTGAGTGTCATCACTGTTTGGTGAACACATGAAACAGAGAACAGCCAGAGAGACACACAGCAGTGTTCTGCAGCTTGCAGTGAAACTAACCTTTCTGTGACTTTTGGATTCCGTGTCATCCCAGGAAGCTCCCTGCCATGCTATGGGCCTGAAGGCCACCTTCCTGGGCAGTGAGCTTCCTGGCTGAAGAGCCAGTCTGAGCATTTGAGTAAACTCCATACCTTTTCCTCCCTCCTTCCATGAGGAGAAAATTCTTCAGCATTTATGATGGAAAATATTGAAAGTACCAAACTATAATTGAAAGCTACTTTTTTACAATTGTTTTCGGTTATGCAGTGTTTAATTAACTGATGTAATTGAAAGCTACTTTTTTATTTTTTATTTTTTGTGTTATGCAGTGTTGTTAATGGCTTTTTTTTGTATTCAGCATTTTCACTGTGGCTAATGTGCAGCAAGGGTCCCTATCAAGAGCATTAAAGGTGTGTAAAGCTGTCCCTCTGGAGCTCAGTGCAGTCACACTGGAGTGGCACTCCAGTACCATGGTCTCCTCATTTGTCCCCTGCTGTCCCAACACCAGAGGAGGGAAAGGCTCTGGTGTCTTTTACCCCCAGTTGCTGTCTTCCTGTTCTCCAGCTTACTGAGTCCCACTTCTGCTCCAAAGCAATAGCTGTGAAGACGTACCATGAGAGGCAATGGAGGAGAAGGTCAGGGTTTCTTGTGATCCCTCCCTCTCATCCTGATGTTTGAATGTTCTAAGGCTAATCTTGAGGTTCTCGGAGGAGTAAAGAAGAGTGATTATCATTTGATATAGAGTGATCCAATACTTTTTAATGGTGAAGACAAGAGGTTTGTCTGCACCACTGGTCACTACGTTAAAGGCCTGAGTAGGTAGTCATATGTGTTCTTATGGGTATATGAACTTTCATGTCTATGCAGATGTACAGCACAGAGAGTGAAGACTACAGGGTTTTTTTATGAGTATGTGTTATATCCCCCATGGAACATAAAGAAGCAATCTCAGAAAACATTCCAAAAAAAATCTTATGATTAATCACAAATTATTCTCCTATAAACACATTTTTCAGACATAACTCTCTTAAAATTGAAATTAAAACGGCAGATGGGCTCTGGGAGATGTGTCAGATTGTGAAGAAATGGCATATGGGAATATCGTGGTGGGACATTGTGTGGCATTTCACACGCTTCTTCTACAGTGTACATGGCCTCCGTTGCACACACATTTTTACAATCCACACTCAGCAGACAGAATGTGTCAGATGATTTATTCATTGTCTCCAGGGTGAATTTTTAGTGGATGCTTCAACTCATCTCATTACTTTCTTTTAAGAAAAGAATAAATCCTCCTGACATAGAACTATTTTAGTGTTTTAAAAAATAATCTCCCCTTCTTGAATATTTCTCTAGTTTAAAAGGTCACTTTCTTTCCCCTGGGAAGAAGAGTACAAATATTTCAAGAACGTATGGCTACACTCGAGAGGAAAGGCTTTCTAAGTGACCGCTAATCTGGCCTTCATCAATTTGATATAGTAACCCCACCCCAGAGTTTGTAATAAGAAAGTTTTCTGATATTAGTATTGCTTTGTTAAAGTCTCATTTTTGACTGCCTCATTCTCTCTTCAAATCCCCACCTCCAGCCACCAGTCCTTCGCTCTTATTTGCTAAACAAATGGAGCAATTCCTTAGGAATGCCTTCAGCTGCGTTCTGGCTGTCACTACCTGCTGCACGGCTCATTTTTCTGGAAGTGTACAGCTGCAGTTCCTGGTGCAGTGTATGGCACACTCCAGACCTCTCATCAGCACATCACACACACACGCACACGCACACGCACACGCACATGTGCTCGCTTGCAGGAGTTTAAGTTAGGCTGTACTGTGTGGGTCATGTTTTAGATTCCAAACTGACATTTTCATTTCCTTCCCTACTTCCTCCCGGCAACCCTTCTTCCTTTCCTTTATTTCTTCTTTATTTCCTCTCTTTCTTCTTAACTTTTGCCTTTTGATGAAAGAAACACAGAGGAATTAATATTTTAAGGTACATCTGGCTCAACCTGTTGTTAAATGACACTAACCAACTTATTTTCTAGAGTTAGGGTTCATGTCTGGCTGGTTTTCGTTAGGAAATTGGCTTCAGTCACACACTTACTTTCATTGGAAGTTGGGCCCAATGTTGTCTAGGGTTCTCCCTCTGATTAGACTCTCATCGATCCTGCTATGTGCTGACATTGTGCAGAAAAAAAAAGAGTAGAATTTTTGCACACTGCATAGCCAGAGGTATTTCCAAATATGCTAGAAATTTTCTTGGAACTGGGGGCTCTGTAAGAACTGACTGAAGCTAGCTCTGTGCGTCCTGAGGAACACTGGGACATTGGGTGAAGCTCTGCTTCACAGAAAACCCTCTGTCATCATAGTCCTAGACTTTTGCTTCAAAGTTTCCCAATGCAAGCTAAGTACCTCTGCCCCTTAAGACTTCTAACACCTTAGCATCTTGGTCCTGTTATACGCATCAAAATGCATATTAAAGTAGATTCCATCTGAAATTAGCATGTATGTTGATGGAAGAGAAGAGGGTTTCTTGAGTGTATGATGGAATGATAGAGACACTAAAGGAATGGAAAAGAAGCCATAAACTGAATGGTTGTGAAGGCATCTGCTACAGAGATGTCTCTATCCCTAAGAAGGGCCAATCCATGTGTTTGTTCTGGACCCTGTTGACTCACAGGTAATACTGAAGAGAAAAGAAACAGATGTGGAGTGTGATGTGAAAAAGCAAGGGTCATATTACACTCTGCTGATTATCTTTCATGCCCCCAGAAAAGGATCTGGCCCACAACCAAGTACTGAGGTTCTGACATTTTGACTTATCCATAATCAAGTGTACTGGGTACATGACTCAATGATGGCATCATTGTTTCTTTATTTATCTACAAAGGAATGAAAACCACCAGTGTTGACAAACACCCATGTCAGCAAATGTTCCACTTTAGTCATTGATAGAATCAGGTCTTGCCTTCAATACTGTAGGCAATTTCTCATCAAAAGGTATTCCACCTATGGGCTATGTTATTGTGTAGTTGAACAGCTCAAGAGATGTTATCCTAAAAATGCATCAGACTTGCACTCAGTCAGTTTGTCTAAACACAGCCCACTGGCATTTGAATTTGCATATATCCACATATTCTTTCTGAAATTTTTTTCTTTTAGAATAAACCACAAATATTTCCTCAACAGATCAAGCCAAATTCCTCATCAATTTTCCCCCAGGGTCATCAAGTTTTTTAACTTTGAAGTATCCTAGACTCTTTGGTGGGCCATTCATGTTTTAAATCACACTTTGGAGTACACTAAGTTCAGTGCTACTGTGTCAAAAGACAATTTGGGAGCCCCAACAGGAAATACCAGAAGCCATGCACCAATGGGTGATACAGTGAACTGTGTCACCATTAGATCAACTGGTGACAGGTTATGTTCAAGTCTCCTGGCTCAAAACCATCAGTTTCCATGGAGATGTCAAAACAGTAAATTTAGACTCCTTTGCAAACTCTCTGGTGTTTTTCTAGAGTCTAAAGATGGAACTGGCCATGCCAAGTTTGTCCATTCATTCTTACACCTTTACTACTTCATAGGGCATTTACAGAGTTATGTTAATACACCATTGCCAATATTACAAAGCCTGTTATTACCCATAGGTATGTAATACTATCTTCTAGCAGTTACTGAAGGGCATTGTGGGTACCCTGCTTCTTTGAAAAATGTATATAAAATGGGAAAACTTAAGTTAATGTTCTTGTTGACCTAGGAAATGTACCGTAGGGAATGCTGTGTGAGAGCTTACTGTCCAGAGCCCAGGGATTGTTAGTCTCTACAGCTTGTCTTTTCAGTTGTTATCATTAATTAAAATGATGCAAGGAGGTTTCCAAGGTCTATAAACACTAATCTATGGCCTTGAGGTAGTCTCTCTGGATAATCTCATGAAACCAAGGAAATGAGTTGCTTTCCAGTTTGCTACTGTTTCCTTTGGGGAACAAAAACCCTGTGGATAATGTGCAATGGTGAACTATTGACAGAAGTTGTGAAAGTTCTCTTCCTTTTGGATTTCATATCAAAATGTTGCATTATTAAAAATTTGATACACTTTGCTGAAGCAACATAGAAACCTATCTCTTAAAATAGTTCAGACTGCAAAGACTGTGTGTAGTCTCCTGGATACCCAATTCAGAGCCTGGAACAAATAGTATAGTTCATAATGAAAGCCCAGCCCTGAAACATGATCTCTTTGATAGATGATGTCCTGCCGTTTATGCTTATTATCCATGACCAGAGCCTATATCAACTCTGTCCCCAAGCGGAAATGCTTTACTAGGAAGACAAGGTACATGTAACTAAACTGATCAAAGATACTCTTCTATCAGAAAGAGAAAAGTAGCAATGGGGAATCACTAAAATGCAAATCAGGCAGGAAAATCTCCACCCCTTCATAATCCATCAAGAACCTAAAACCAGTAGATTAGCCATAATTCTGATCTTTCTCTGATTCTTGGGAATTTAATACTGACTGCTTCCAATGTTAGACAAATACAAGCAAAAAGAAATGCCTAGGCTCTGATAAACAAAACTGTTCTTCCATCAAGACAATAAAGGAGTCCTGTTATCTGCAGAAGATGAGATTGACTTTTTGTGTACAAAGTTGCTAGTGCCTTTTATAAGCTATGTGCTGTTGTTCTTCCTGGTTATTGATTGTTCCAATTAGAAGCCACGTACTGGTTGTATACACTTTGAAGAAATCTACTCTGTGTGTCTCTGAGCTCAGGAACAGAAAATGGGAGAAATGTCTCATGTTCGAGTGTGGTTTTGCTCTCAGAACAAGATCAAGAGTGTGCTGTGTCCAGATGAAGTGACCCTGTTCCAGCCTGCAAGAAACTGATATTGCTTTAATTTTTACATCTTCATGGAAATGTATTAGATCCTGTTCTGTGGTAGGGGAGTCAGCTCTGTTTCTGTAGACTTCAGTGGATGTTTCTGTTGCTCTTCATGCACATACATAGATAGGGAAACAGGTGCAGGCTACCTACAGTGATACAGATTGTGACATGAGAACCAAGTAGACCACTATTTGGGCTGTTTTGTCCTATATTGCAAATCCAACATCAGAACTGCTCAAATATTCACAAAATTATTCCTTTGTGCTTGAATTTAAAACATTAGCAGTGTCTTCTCTGCTGCAGCTGACCACTGATCTCTTAACTGTGGCTGTGGTCTCAAATCAGCTTATAGATCTGCTTTCGAAGCATGAACAGTGGGAGCCTCCGACCACTGAATCACCACAATGTTCACCTTATCTGCCAATAAGATGCACCAGCTTGTCCCAGTGTAAGAGTCTGCAGAACCTGTGACCACTTGATTTTGACTTTACACCTGCTATGCCTCCTTGCCTGTCTTGTGATAGAAAATAAAATTGTTTGGGTTTGCTCATTCATTGACATTTCTTCTGGGCCAACTTCAAACCTTGGTAAACTTGCAGTGTGTTACTGATCTTAAGATTAAAATTTCAAAGGCAGTATATATTAGTTACCACAGAGCCCTTTCAAGAGTAAAATAGCTCTGTATTTCCCTGTCAGTTTTCTGAGAGAACAGCCACTTGTTTCTGTGTGGGATTGCTGCTGGCTGGTGAGTGTTCTCTCCCTGATACAATAGGCAACCCACACTATTAAGCCTTTACGTTTGGCTGTCATTACTTGCCCTGAAATCTCACTAGCCATGTGCATTGGTATTTTCTGCCGCTATCATTTTTCTGTTTCACTCATTAACCCACTGGATTGATATTCTTCCTGAGAGCTGGCCAGGCCCTTGCCTCAAGTTGTGCTTAATGACACCTGGCAGATACCTTGTTTTCAGAAATTAGTTTAAGACCCTAATTATGTCAACCCAGGCAGGGAACTAATTCTGTCTTTCATGGAACCAATTATGGAAGTTCCAAAAAGAGGTGGGCAGGGGCACTTCCCAACCAATCAACCAAACCAAACTCACACCTGTCTAACTAAACATTAATAAGATGAATCATTATTACAGCAGTGGAAATGTCTCACTGTATCTTCCCTAGGTACATTCCAGTATCAACATCTCCGCCTTCTTCATCGCTTTTAACAATGAAGTCATAAGATAGCCCTGCATTTTACCAAGAGCACAGCACTACTCCCTTCTGAGACCTCCCTCCCCTTCCCGTTCATCATCTCTATGCCAACATTTTGTGGAAACTAAAAGAATCCTAATTATGTACAGATAAATTGTATTATATTTTTTGTACGTAATGTTTTGTGTAAATAGTTTGCCTTGTTCGGTTGTATGTGAGTATTGAAATAAACCCTGACATTTAGGAAACAATTAGTGGCATTTTTCTTTTCATAGTCCCCCAAAGTATGGTAATCCACTTTAGGATCCAGTTTCATCAGAAGAAACATGTGGGTGACCTGCCGGGTAAACCCCCACGACACATGTGTTTGGCCTTCTCAGGCCTCTTGAAGAATACGCCACACAGATGCACACAGATGAGGTCATCAGCTTTTATCAATACTTCAGTGGCAAATGGGAGCTGTGTGTAAGGAAAGTCGACCCAATTTTCTGTTTGAGGATTGAGTATCAGATCCTGACTGTGATGGATGGATTGGGTGTAGGCTTTCCCTCCTGTAGTACTCCAGATGTTACTCATTGTTGCTTTACAAGGCTTTTTGTCAGTGAATTGATAACAAACAGCACAAGCATGGCTAGATATTTGATCTGGCAAATCCACACTTTGCAGAAAGAACCATATTTCAATATCCATTCAATATTTCAGTATATTTACATTTCTTTGATACATGTAAAATATATGCATATATATGTATATATTACATTTGCACATATGACATGTATCTATAAACAGACATGATCCTATTATTTTATAGATACATACATGTATATATTTCAATGGATCAAAGCCCAAGACAGCTCAGTTAATATAGAGGTCAAATTTTAACATAATAAAATAAAGCTATATAAACTTAACCTACCAATAGTCATGAAGATTAAACTATTTTAACCCAAGAAATAAACTATTCAAAAAGTATTTAAAGTATTCCATGAAGAATCTCATTTTAACTATTAGTTTAAAATTAGGAAATATATGCTTTTGATTAATTTTCTTTTTTTTCATTTTTTAACATTCGTGGTCTCCACAATATATATTTTGATATTTAGATGACTTCACGCTGCTCATATATCCCTATCCTCTTAGAATGTTCTTCATTTGATCTTTAAAAAAATAAAGTTGAAATACGAATTGAATAACTCTGCACCTCTTAGAAATTTATAATGTAATTTTCTATTTAAAGTGTCTCTTCAGCCAAGTTTGAGAAGAACGACAGAAATGATTGAATGCACTGACTCCACGGCTCTAAATAGTTAATGTAAGAGGAAATTAACCTTAAAATAATCTCCAAAAGTATCATTTTCTGATATTATTATTATTATTAAGTGATGCTTTCATTAAATCACATAGAAATGATGTCTGAGAGGACCGTCTCTCGTTATTTTGCTATCATACATTTTCCTGCAGCTTTTGTCCCAGTTCAGTGATCTCAGAGCTAGGATCTGGAGCCCCGAGTTTGCATTTGCAAAATAGAGTCTGAGTATTACAAACAAGTAAAACCATAAGTACTAAACTCAGGACACAGGAAACTCAATGGTAGCCCATGTTAAGTCTTTCCTCAACAGAATAAATCAGAACTCCCAGAATAAATTAGAAAATCTCTAATATCAAAGAATGTTATTTATGTTTTAAAACAGTCTTAGCATAAATTCAGCAGTGATGCCTAAACTATGATTTTTCAAGTTTATTCAGGATTATATGAGTCAGGTATTTGTGAAGGTCTATTATTGGATTGTTTATCACAGTGACATGAAGTTAAAAATATAAAAACAAAAAACCACTTTCATGTTTTCTCCCCCCTTCACTTTCTTTTATTTCACTTCGAATTGCTGAGTCACCTCCTGCTTCCTGTTAGTACATGGATGTTACATGTTCCTTCTGTGTCTTTATGAAATCTTTCCATTCCATGGCGGCCATATCTCTCTTACTCTGAGAGAAGTGTGGTGATGGGAATAACACAATAGTGTCAAGGAAGCTCTCAGGACCACATATGTGCTCTTTTGGGGAGAAGATTTCAGACAAAATACATATCACAAGTTTCCTGCATCCAGTGTTGCAAAATATTAACTTTTCCTTTGTCTATCTGGCTTCCTTTCTAGAAATAAAAAAAAAAATCTTTCCTTTGGACACAAAGTTATCCCATAATGGACTGATTCCATTCTTTACAAATGGGGGAAAGAGAGTCTGCGGACCCTAAGTACCAACAGTGCTTTGTTCTCTTGCCTTTGCCTCTATAGATTTCTCCTTAACTGGAAAGACAAGTGAACTTTGTCTCTGTAGACACACACTCTCTCTGTAGACGTTACACCCACAGCATCCATAAGGTCTAACTTCTTTGGAAACTATTTCATGCACTGTATTTGCCCCATTCCCCATGCGTTAAGGAGGTAGTTCTATTCTTGTTCTAGAACTGCACATGTTCACAACATTAGAAATCGTTCAGTAATCCAGAGTGAGGTTAGAAATCGATAGGTGGTATGGTCCATGCCCTTTATATGGCCTGTTTTCTTGGCTTTTTGAGTCTTTATGAAAACAGTTCTAAAGAAATGAACCCACGAGATTTGGAGCATACACTGAACACATGCGTAACACCCAAGGGGGTCACTAATGAGCTTACATTTAAGATCACCTGGTACCTCCAAATTCAGAACCAAGTTAAAAGTAGAATGACATGTAACAGGGACACAGATAAGTGTAACTCTCATTTCCTCTTCCAAGAACCTTCTTCTTGCGGCACGAGACCATTATAAAAGCCACAAGCAGTCAAAGTTCAGAGAGCAACTGATCATAGGTGCCCAACCCCAGTGGATGCATCTACAAAACAACTCCTGTACCTAAAGCCCAAGAACTTTGGTGAAAGTGGGAGTGGAAAGATTGTGAGAGTTCTGACGTAACGCTGTCTATGACAGGGAAGCTATGCATAGGAAATCTCAACTACGAGGTTGCCTAAACAAGACTCCAACAACAGCTGACAAACCAATGTAGATGGGGCGATCTCACAGGGCCCCACTCCTAAATTAGGAACTACATGTAATTAATAACTGTTGAGAGAGGGAAATTTGGTTTTCTTCAGATAGTAGCCCCCCAGGGCTGGTTATTTAGTACCAAGTAGTCAGCCCCAGAAATGTACACTCAGGCAACATTGGACAGACTCAGCCGGTTGTTTTTATGCATTTATTCTTTGATGCGTATAAGCAACAACAGTAAAAGAGAGGAGGCCCTGACTTTGGACAGGGAGAGAAGAGGAGGGAAGAAAATTATATAATTATAATTGAATTAAATAAAAACTAGAATAAATATAAATGTATACTTTGCTTCCCACCTCTCTTTACCACCTAGTTTCTTATTAACTCATCTTCAACCCTCCCAGAGAGAAACAACAAGAACAACCTGGTTTAGTTTACTGTATTGTGGCCAAAGTGTATTTTGGGATCCAAGCCTCTCAGAGTTTTCTCGGTGAAAAAGATAGTGTCTTTGCTGTGTCATGTTCTTTCATAAGTCTTAATAGGTAGTTCAACAACATAATTTTTTGACACATGTTCTTAGCCTAAATATGTTACCTGAAATTGAGACCTGATATTTTGAGCCTATTAGTTTCATAAACATTTTGTTTGAAGAAAAGAAAGGCGATTTTTAGCAGGAGTTAGCATGCAGAGAGCTAGCCCCCGTAACTGAGTACTGTCAGTTACTAACAAATACAAAGCTTTATATCAGAGCACACAATGGGCTATCCTCATCTTTGTGCTTGTTTAAATAAGCTTCAAACTTGTACTTGAAATCAATTAAACCATAATTCTTTGGGAAAGATCACTAAGTTGTGTGTTTTACATTGAGAATATTGGGCAAATCATAAAGGCTTTGTGTAAACATCTGGTATACTCGTGAACTCAAGCAAGGACGATTCTCCATAGTCCCTGTATCTAGCCAATAAACATTTAAATCTAGATTCCATGTATAAGATAAAAATGTGTTACTCATCTTAGTGACTCTGGCTGACTGTTAACATAATGATTTCCACATCAACCAATTTCCCTAAAACTGTCATGATTTTATCTCTCTCTAAGGAGAAATAAAAACCCAGTGTGCATATGTAACACATTTATTCACGAAGCTGTTGATAGCTGTCTAGGCTCATCTCCTTTCTTATCTATTGTGAATAGTGAAGAAATAAACATTCACATGCAACGAGGGGCTGAGGGAAGCTGACTTAATGCCCCTTATGTATAGTCCCAGGAGCAGTACACATGCTTTAACTTTGATGAGGAACACCATACTGTTTTCCAGAGTAGGTGACACTTCCCCATCCACAGTGAAAAAGAGATTCCATGTTTCTGTGTTTTAACTAGTATTTTTTTTTTTTGCTTATTTTCTTGGTAACAGTCATCCCTACTGGCCTGAAATGGAATATCAGTGCAGTTTTAATATTTGATTCCCTAGTGGCCAACAAAGCAGAACAATTTTTCAAACATTTATTGGTTGCTTTATCTTTCTCTTTTGAGAAATGTCTACCCAATTCATTAGTTTATTTATTGATTGGGCGAGTTTTTTATGTGTATTTGATTTTTTTTAATTATCTGTGAAATTCAGATACTAATTCAATGTTGGAAATAAAGTTGGCAAAGATTCTTTCCCATTCTGCTGCCTCTGTCTTCAATCAGCTGATGTTTCCTTCACTGTGTAGAAGCTTTTTGATCTCCTGTGATCACATTTGTCAATCCCTGGGACTATTTTCCACATTTAGAGTTATTTCCAGAAAGGATTTTCATAATGGCTGTATCTTGAAGTATTTTACACTAACGGTTTTAGAATTTCAGGTCTTACATTGAATTACTGGGTTTATTTTGATTTTAGTTTTAGGCAGAGTGGAAGACATGGATTTAGTGTCACTGTGAATTGAATGTGGTAACTATGGATGTAGCTCTTTTCAAGGTCCTCGTTGCAAGAAGGAGGTACAGAATTGGCCCTGGGCTGTGTCACAATCTCATACCTTTCAGTTGGCCTTGATGATGTTTACTGGCTTTATGTTCCCCAGTCTCTGATCTACAGAACAAAGATGAAAGAGGATCTTATATCCCAAGGTTATTTCAATGACTCATTGACCTAACATACACAAAGATGATCTAAAAATGCTTGTCTCAGTCAGAAGTGCTCTCCTAATATGGGCATTCTTATAACTGCATATTCCACAACTCAGAGGCAAATGTAAATGGTGTTTAAGGAAGTGGTATTTTATTAAACACTTATGCCAACTCCAACTTTAAGCCATTAAAAGAAGGGAGATATATTTTAAAACCGAATGTCAAACATGTATGCATTTGTGACAGGGAAACAATTGAGTCAGAGTTTTCAGAAGCATGTTTTGGAGACTGTTGAAGACACTACGTTTACTAGATACTATGTTGGAACTGAGCTGGAAAATGTCTTTCCAAGATAGTGTTCAAAGTGCCCGGAGATGTTATGCTTGATATTGGGGAGGAAAAGAGTCAGTAGTCCTATCCTTTGAAATAGGATCACATGTGATATGGAGATAAGCAACTGTCTGCTGACCTCCCTCCATGGGAAGGCGCTCATCCCTGGTACTGTAAGCCTAGCTAGAAATCTATTATAGCATAAGCTCAAGAGGGCAACTTACTACTACTGCTTAACTAAACTGACATAGCATCAAACTACCTTCTAGATATCTATGATCATACCTACACATAACAGTTATGCCTAGCCTTAACCAGAGAAGTCTTTCTCTGCAGTGAACATTAATAAATACAGAGGTTCACGGCTGCCTAAGACACTAAGAATAATTGGTGGTTACACAGTCCTCTCCAGGGCTCAGGCAATATTGCATAAGACAGGCAGGAAATATACAAAAACTAGAGGATAGAGTGGAGAGCTATAATATGTCATCCCCTAGACTCCATATAATCACGGCAATCATGAGGAGCTGGAAAGAACCCAGATGTCCTTCAACTGAGGAATGGATTCAAAAAATGTGGTATATTTACACAATGGAGTATTACTCAGCTATTAAAAACAATGAATTCGAGAGGTTCCTAGGTAAATGGATGGAACTAGAAATTATCATCCTGAGTGAAGTAAGCCAATCACAAAAGAACACACATGGTATTCACTCACTGATTATTGGATATTAGCCCAGAACCTTGAAATGCCCAAGATGCAACTCACAGGCCACATGAAGCTCATAAAAAAGGAAGACCAAGTGGGGGTGATTCAGTTCTTCTTAGAAGGAGCAACAAAATACTCAAGGGAGCAAACATGGAGACAAAGTGAGGGACAGAAACCGAAGGAGGGGCCATTTGAAGACCTTTCCACCTGAGTATCCACCCCATATGCAGTCACCAAAGGTAGATGCTGATGTGGAAGTCAGGAAGTACATGCCTATAAGGGCCTGATATGGATGTCTCCTCAGAGGCCTTCAAGAGTCTGACATATTCAGAGGCAGATGCTCACAACTAGCCATTGAACTGATCATGAGGTTCTCAATGGAGGAGTTAGAGTGAGGACTGAAGGAGCTGAAAGGATTTGCGGCACCATGAGGAGAACAATAATACCAACCAACCACAGCTCCCAGGGTCTAAACCACCAGCCTGGGAGCACTTAGGGGGGGGATCCAGGGCTTCAACTGAATATGTAAGAGTGGAGGGCCCTGCTGGGCATAGGTGGAAAAAGAGAACCTTGACCTCATGAAGGCTGGATGCCCCAGGGGGTGGGAATTTTGAGGGTGGGGAGGTGGGAGTGGGGGGGAGTAGATAGAGGTTACATCCACAGAGAAGAAGGAGGAGGGGTGAGGGGATTGGGGGTTCCGGGGTGGGTGGGGGATGGGGTAAGGGGATAACATATGAAATGTAAATAAAATATCCAATTAAAAAAAAAGAACATATCAATGACTAAAACAGTGATCAAAAGAACAAAAAAATTATCCTTATCTGTTACACTGGTTAAGTGGGAATTTCTGGTTCTATTGGAAACTCAATTGTGTCATGTGATGCTTTTCTGGAAAATGTCTTATAAGAAGATGTTTTGCTGAAGCAGATACGTGAGAGGATTTTTGTTGAGAACAGCCATGTTGTGTTTTCTGCAAGCTGCCTGGTGAATGGGCATGTGATGTTCTGCTGGAGGGGATGCTTGTGAGGGGAGTGATGTATAGAAAGAGTATGCTGTGTGTATAATCTAATAGACAGTGGCTAATGCTCTTGCATTGGTTTGCCTTGAAACTCTGCTGGTCATCATTGGGCTTCGCTGATGCTTGTCTTCATTGACAACAGTCTTGCGTTGGTTCACCTTGCTTTCTTCACTGATCATTGCTTGCTTCTCATGACTTCATAGAGAAAAAAACACCAAAGTATTTCTGGTAGCTTTCCAGCTGCTACTTGTCACTTCCTACATTTTGAAAAATCTAAGCCTCCCCACCGGTGCCACAGTAAAATGGAATATTTTTATTCTTGATGCTCTTGATTGTCAGAGCCACCCTGTGTCCTGAACTCAGATAAAGGTAAACAGACTTTTTCAAACACAAAGTGCATCGAGTTAATGGTGTCATTGTTGACATGCAATATTTAAACAAAGAATGTGAATCTCTTTAAGGTTTTCAAAAATTACAGACAAGATCAAATTTTTTTCAGTGATGATACCAGATCTCTTGGTATCATGATTTGAATGTCACCCAGAACTGGTGCTGAAATATAATTGTCATCATAATACAAATTAAGAGGTAGCACACTTAAAAGTAATTCTATCCTGGGGGCTTTGCACTCTTGAATGAACTGTTCTATAGTGGAAATTTGAGTTTGTTAACAAAAAAGAAAATTTGCCACTCACTAGCCTGACCTTAACCTCTCAGTCTCCAGCATATTCCATTGCTTTTCTGTCATATGTTGACTACAAGTCTCCTTTCAGACACTAGATTCTAGATTTGGACTCTCCAGTCTCTAGAAGAGTGAACCAAATATACTTCTCTTGTTTATAAATTTCCCCGTCTGTGATTTTCTATCACAGGATCAAAAACCAAACTAAAACAGAAAGAAACGTTTTAAAAGACATTCAGCTATAAAATGTTCCCTTTATTCTCTGATATTGCTTCTTGAGTATTTTTCTTTTACCAAAATCGTAATCTGGAAAGACTTATGACATTAAAGCAACAAAAATCATATAAACCTTCCTTTAGAAGGTGTAACAGAAGCCACTATCAACCTATATAACACGCTCATGAATGCAGATGGGAGCTCCATAGGCAGCATATCCTCAGGCCCACTTAGACTTTTAAAGAGTTGGTTAGTGCGTTTCTCTGCCTCATATTTTTCTAACATTTTTGGATATATAATCAGCAAAACTTGTGAAATATACTAAAATCCAGGTTGTGAGGATCATTGTATCTCCCAGTCGTGTTGTAAAGGCATATATGGGATTTTGAGAAAAGGGTGACAAGGAACAGAGAAGTCATCTGGAAAGAAAAGTAATAGGTTCTATTCACAGCATCATCAGTTGAAGACCATTAGGTGAGCCATCCATTTGATACATCAACACAACTAAAAAGGCCCCGTTCCTTGTTCTGTTGTTTGAAATCAATAGAAGGAAGCATTCTTCACTATATAGAATTAAAATAAATATAAACATGCTTCATCTCTGGTGATTCAATTCAATGAAGAGTCAACAAAAGCCTCAAACATTTAAAAATTTGTGGTTGGGATTTATGAACATAGAGCATGTCTTGACCTGAGGAGAAGGCCTTGTCAACACCCATTTAGTGATCAGTACACCAATGGCTGAGGGCAACAGAGCTGCTGGACCATCTAGCTTTTGTTGGAAGGGCCTGAGGCAGAGGGTTCAAAGAAATGTATTGAAACTCCTCTAATACTGGGGAGGGCTAAAGATCTGAGTCCTCAGAAATGAAAATGTAACAGAGATATTAATCCTGAGATAATCTAGCCTACATTTCCTCTCCTAGTTCTCACTTCAGTTTCAGACTGTGTTGTAAGTCCCATGACTCAAGTCAGAGAGTATTTAAGAAGAAAAGTCACCAAGGAGAACCAAGATATTCCTTTATAGGTAGCATGGCCAGGATTACACAGAGGTGAAGTGGAGACACAGGCTAATTATGAATCGTCCATAGAATGTTCAAATCCTCGCACTCATTGGAGGAATCAACAACATCTGGCAAGACACCACTGGGAAAGGCTGTTCACTCAGAGGCCCAGAGGTATAACAAAAGCCTATAGAGAGACACAGCATTACAGAGTAAGAGGAAGAATCCAAAAGAAGTGTTCAAGAGAGTAAAGACCCTTGGTCAGGAACCTGGAGCCTTGGCTCTGCACACTATGGTGTTGAGGTCAGCCAAGGTCAACTAGCTAACCCAGGAGGTCAGGATGTGGTATGGGTGTTCTTTTCTTAGTAATGAGCTAGTGTACTATCTCTTTACATTCTATAAGTTAGTCAGATTACTACAAGTATTACCAGGGTACCAAAAATAAAAATGGGCCCAGGTATCAGTAAACCCCTTTATTGAGTGGTATAATAGCTTGTTGGGGGATTGTGCAGGTCAACCTTTGTGAGACGGTAAGCTCTTACCCTACCCCAGCAAACATGCATTTGTGTCTGGCATCCTAAGGGGCGAGAGCTCATTATCTTGCCAAGCTTAGTAATGTGCATGGAATATAAAAAGATTAGATGTTTGGAAACATTAGAGAAAAGGGGATTTAGGGAAAATTCTGTGGCTTGTCTTAATCCTACATCTATAGTGTGCCAGACTTGGGTACTGTTGTTTACAAAATTTTCATGGTGTAAAGCAAAACCAACCTTATGTTTTGTGACTTGGAATAGAATTCTTTGAGAATACTGTGATTGCTGTCTTCATTAGGCTGTGATTATCAGGTCTGGGATATTGCACTGGGTTAGTCTTTGAACAAGCAGTTCTCTTGGTGTCCTCTTAGAAACAGTGATTGAATGTTACTTTAGTGGCGTGTCGACTGCATTCTGCCCTCTTGTGACCCTACAATCCACACTGCTAGCACCAAAGCAGAATCCAGAAAAAAGACCTTCACAAGAAAAGGAGTACCTAAGACATCACCATCCACAAGGGACTAAGAAAACACTTAATGCACCCTGAAGTAGATGTTTTATCCAAACAGGAGACTGATAATTAGCTGTGAGATTTAGAATTCTCCATGGAAGGGGGAGAGGTGAAGCAGAGCCTGATAGCATAGAATGAACAAGAAGGACATGTGATATTAACATTTACATGTATCCTGAGGCCCCAGGCATGTTCTCTCTCTCCCTCCGTCTTCTCTATGTCTCTGTCTCACTCTCCTGCCCTCTCTGTCTCTCTGTGTATCTGTCTCTGTCTCTGTCTCTCTGTCTCTCTCTCTCTCTCTCTCTCTCTCTCTCTCTCTCTCTCTCTCTCCACCCTCTGTGTGTGTGTGTGTGTGTCCCCCTCTCTCCCTCCCCCACCTCTTCCTCTCTTTCTCTCTCTCTCTTTGTCTCCCTCTCCCCAACACACACAACTTTTAACCTAAACAAATGATGAGACTATTCATTGCCAATAAGTTTTTCTCACACAGAGGAGAAAGTGGTTTTAAAAGTTCCATACAATATATGAGGAAAGATGATACCAGATGGGAAAACATTCTTCAATCAACAATGATGAATAAATGATGAAAATAAATGAATGCTTAAATGTAAAAGAATCTTATCTCATGGTTGGTCTGAAAACACAAATGATTGTCTAACATGCTATGTGTTTAATTCATGTGTATAATATGATATGCATCTAATTCATGTACGTAGTTAATATAGTTGATGCGTAGAAGAACAGAAGAAAGGTGGGCTATGCAGGTGAAGAAAAACACCCATATATTCAATATCATTAAGGGAATAAAGGTGCCAAAGTGATTTAGTGATTTATATATTTTAAATATAATTGTGGAAAAAAAGAGATCAGTCAATATAGAAAAAGTGTAACAAATCGGTCAATATAGAAAAAGTGTAACAAAATGTAACGAAAGTGTGATCCATTTTAGTTGTTAACCTGCCACAATCTAGAACCACTTGAGAAAAGGAGCTTCAGTGAAGGACTGTCTAGATCAGGTTGGCCTGTGGTTATGACCGTAGGGACTGACTTGATTATGGCACTTGAGATGGAAAGACCCACATGCTGCAGCAGCACCCTCCCCTTAGTAGGAGATCCCAGGGTGCACAGGGAGAAAGAGGGCTGAGTGCTAACATGTGTACATTAATTCAATACCAGGAAGGATACCACGGCTCTTGCTGTGGGTGATGTGACCAATTCCTTCAAGTTCCTTTCCTGGAGTGACGGATTGTAATAAGGAATTCTGAACTCAACAGACCCTTTCTCCCTTGAGTGGCCTTTGTCAGGATATTTTATCCCAGTAACCAAAACCAAAATGAATACGATAATCCTGTTACTTTGTGGGTACAAATTAGAAAGAATCTTGTCAAAAGTAGAAAGTTAAGACCATGAAGCTTTCAAAACTACAAAACTACAACTATTGTGACCTTGAGATACACAAAGTTGTCAGAGGACACAAGAAACATAACCCATGAAAGAAAACTAGCATTAAAATATGAGCCGTTTTGTTGCATGAAAGATAAAGTTATATTTTATCAATTATTCATGTGTATACATTTGTACATTGTCCATGCATAGAGCTGGAGTTACTGGCAACGGTTTGATCCAGATGAGGGTTCTGGGAACTGAGCTTCAGTCTTTTTAAAAGGAGCAAGCTCTTTTAATCACTGAGCCATCTCTTCCGCCCCAGAAAGACATTGTTAGTACTGTAAAAAGTCGGCCAAGTTCTGAAAACAACAACTGCAGTATGAATACTCTTGTCTAGGCTGTATACAAAGAATCTCTCCTTAATACAACTAATAAGACACGGGAGCTTAGCAAACCCCTTAGCAACACAAGACATTCCTGTGTAACAAGCATAGGAGAAAGTGGTTGCATCATTAGTCATTTGGGGAATGTGAAGCCAACTTGAAATACTGCTAGGTTCCTACTACAGTGATTAAACTCAATGACAATGCTAACTGCTGGGGAGGATTTGGAGCACAGAGAAATACAGATTGTTGGTGGTAATCAAAATGGAATAGCCGCATTAGAAAACAGTTCAACACTTTCTTATCAAGCTGTATGTTTATTACGGAGCACTGCAACACTTAAATATTTACTCAGAGAAATGAGAACATATGTCTATAGGAAGATTTGTATGCCAAATGTATAGGGTAAAACTAACAGTCGCAAAAGACTGGAAGGAGTCCAAGTGTCCAGCAGTTAGGGGATGAGTAAGCAGATTGTGGTATACCATAAAACGGAATATGCCTTGGCAATAAAAAGGAATAAACGTTGGCACGTGGCAACAGAAATGAAGCCGAGAGCATTATACCAAGCAAAACGAGCCAGTCGCCCTTAGAACAAATGGTATACCTCATGATTCTACTCATATGACATTTGGAAAAAGAGGAAATCACGGCGACAGAAAAGAGATTTGGATTTCCCTGATGCTGAGAGTGGGAGGCGGGATGTTCTGTCTACAGAAGAACTTCGTGGAAATGTTTTGGGTAGCAGAATCAGACTGCTGGAGCTGTAAATTTCAAATTGGTAAAATGATAATTTGTTTTAAAAATGCACTTGCAAATTTTAGTTTGTGCTACATGTAAAATTCAGTGAGGCTGATGGAGAAAATATCACTTTAAGTTAGGAGAGCTGATGTTGTAAGACCCTCAGAGTGAGGACCCCACTGCTCTACAGGCAATGCGACTTCACCCCAAATCACTCAGGAGAAACAAGCCTTGATGCAAACAGCAAGAGGATTTATTCAAACCAGCGTGCTGGGGCTTCACTCGTATCCCACACAGGGGTAGAGGAGATCGGCCCCAAGCAGTAAAATACTTCAGCTTTTATAGGGTAAAAACACAACCAAGGGGATAGGGAAACAGCCTTCTCACTGGATCCTTTTAAATTGGTGCGCATTATTTTAGAATAACATCAGGTTCAGGGTCAGGGGCTCACACGTTCTCCATACCTGTTTTTCTTAGAACTGTTTACCCGGACCATACCTGTTTTTCTTACTCCAACTGGGCCAGAGGGCCCCAAGCTGAGTTTTCAGGGCCAAGTTAAAAATTTCCATCCTTTCAATGTATGCCTACAACCCCCACACTTGAGAGGTAGAAATAGGATGATGAGTTTGAGGCCAGGGCTGGATAAACTGAGTTGCAGTCAGTTATGGGCACAAAATAAAGCCCTGATTTGAGAAAAGGAAAAAAAGAAGTGGAGCAGAGACTGAAGGACACCAAAACAAGACACTATTGTGGATGCCAAGAAGCACTTGCTGACAGGGGCCTGATATAGCTGTCCCCTGAGAGGCTCTGCCAGAGCCTGACAAACACAGAAGTGGATGCTCATAGCCAACCATAGGATTGAGCATGGGGTCCCCAATAGAGGAGTTAGGGGAAGGACTGTAGGAGCTGAAAGGATTTGCAATCCTATAGGAAGAACAACAATATCAAATAACTGCATCCCCCAGAGTTCCCAGGGGCTAAACCACCAACCAAAGAGTACACATGGAGGGACGCATGGCACCAGCTGCATATGTAGCAGAGGACGGCCTTGTCTGTCATCAATATATTGGAAGGCCCTTGGTCCTGTGGAAACTTGATGCCCCAGCATAGGGGAATGCTATGGCAGTGAGGTCAGAGTAAGTGGGTGGGTGGATGAACACCCTGATAGAAGCAGGGGAAGGGGGATGGGATGGGGGTCTCAGGAGAGGAAATAACATTTGAAATGTAAATAAAATAACCAATAAAGAAAGTCTAGAGCCATCATGTAACAGCAGACAGGCTGAAGACTCCCAGGAACATGGCAGCCATCATGTCGTGATGTGCAGGTGACCACCAGTGAGGAGGGCAAGTATGTGGTAGAGTCGGGAGAGAAAGAGAACTGGGGTAATTGGTGCATTATGAGGAGAGGAGGAACTAGAAATTCCAGGGTGGTGAAGAACAGCCTGATGCAAGTAGCCTAGCACACCATCTGAGGCCATGGTCAGATACTAACCCAGGCTATAGTCGAGTGGGCTATGTCTGCGTCTATGGCCCAGAAGCAGCAGGAGTCTGTGTTGATGTCCTTGGCCCATGTTACCACAGAAGGCCATGTGGAAGTCCCTGGTCTGGACTACCTCTTGAAGCCATCTTGATCCAAGGTCCAAGGCCTCTGTACCTTACCGGATGTGACACTCTGAAAAGCCAGCCCCTCCCCTAGTCAGCCATGCCGTGACATAGGCATAGGAGAGCCAGGCAGCTGGCCCTATTTGAGCAGCCTGGGAGGTAGTTTGGGTACAAGCGAGCTGGCCTCGTTGACTGAGTGCGGGAGATCTGGCCCTGCAGCTTGCCTACTCCTGCAGATGGGATAGCTAGCCCTGGAGGCACGGATGTGGGAGAAGAGGCTCCACCCCTCGCTGGGATGGTGAGGAGACCTGTCTCTGCCTCTCACTCACTGCAGCACTTGGGAGGGTGGTCTGCTCCTCATCTGGGCAGAGAGGTAGAGCTGGCCTGGGTGATGTGGGCATGGGAGAACCAGCCTGAAGCTGTGAGACTGGGAGAGCTGGCCCCACCCCTAGCCAGAGCAGTGCTGGAGAGCCTGTGCTAGGGGCTTGAGCTCAGGAGAGCCACTTCCATCCCTTGCCTGGGCAAAGTGGGAGAGCTGTCCCTGATGGCACAGACACAGGAGAGCTGGTGGGCTGAACAACACAGCCTCGACCCAGGCCCAGGTCCAGGGCTTTGAGTTGGTCCACCTATGAATTCCAGAGCATGTGATACAGAGCAACAACAGGGTATCTGAGAAGAGCCCCAGTGAGGATCCAGTCTTCAAGTGTAGCAGAAGCCAGAGGCCTAGAAACATTCCAATGACTTATTACAATGAATATTTGCAAGTAATGTTGTTTGGGCAAAAGGAGATACTGTGTGACAGGACAACCATGACACAGCACAGCTTCCACATCGAGGTATTTTTTGTTTGTTTGTTTGCTTGCTTGCTTGTTTAAACTTTATTTATTTATTTATTTATTTATTTGTGCTTTCTTTTGGGAGGTTTCAAGAGTAGAGGGTGGATATGGAGGGGTGGGGAGATGAGTGGGAATGGGGTACATGATGTGAAACTTGCTAAGAATCAATAAAAAGTTTTAAATAAGTCTAGACTAGTCCCTCAACAAAATACATTTCTACCGAAGAGATCAAAAAGCCTCTTGAAGAAGGGAAAAGGAAGCTCACCCATCTAGGCAAGATTCAGGGTCATCAAATTATATAGATTATACATAAATTGGAACTACAATTCTAAACTGAAAATAAATGCATTAGCTTTGTGTTACTATAATAATACACAGAGCATCAAGTCTTAACAAAAAAAGATTTAGTTCAAACGTTTAGATGTTTAAGCTACAACTATGATACCTCCACAATACAGCGGCCTAAACAAGACCTGAAACATATCAATACCAATAAATGATCTAACTTGGAAGGAGGAAATGTCACAGGGTCCCAGCCCTACACAGAGAACTTTACCCAGGGACTGAGGATGGGAAAGGAGGAATTCCTCTCTACCAGCACATTGCCAGCTTGCCCAGCTGTCCAGTCACTCCATTCTCCACTCACAGGCAGCTGTGGAGTCACCATCCCTGACGAGCCTCTGCTCCTTTCTCCTAACCGTGACAAGGTAAAATGAGTTTGTGACGGGTTTTCAGAAGGTGCAAGCCCTATATTCAAAAATGTACTAAAACAATAAATATTAAGAAAGTCAACTCATGGCAGGCCCACAGTCTCATTTAAATAAAAATAATTAAATAAAGTCATTGTGGCTGGAGGCGACCACATTTGAGCCTTTGGAAGGTAGCTGATCAATGCATTCCTAGGGACGGAGAAGGCATCCGAGTCACCTGTTGCTCCAGGGCTCTGAAGTGTGTGTGCAATTACAGGACTGTCGATGAAATATCCTCTTTTCTCCTCATATTATCCAATTTTAAACCAGATGGAAATGTTTCCCAAATGTTCAGCATAACTGTGCAATACTTCCTGAAAGAGTCCTATATTTCCAGAAAGAGGCACTCAAACCATTCAGACCACATTAATGCCCCCCCCCAAACATTCAACCAAGAAATAGCCAGGATGATTAACAAGCTCCCAAAATTCCTGCTTTTTATTCCCAGCCCACTAGGTTGACAAGGAGAAATGATATGCGTAACAGTTCAATCTGTGTAGGGGTTTTAGGTAATGTAGAAATCCATTTCAAATTTTGGATTTTATTAAAGATATTTAAGAACTTTTGGTGTCTGTATTTGGACACTGCTTGTGACAAGTCTTTTATAAAATAAGGATGCAAACACAGAGCGAGAGAATGGCGAGGGTAGGGAACACTGCAATTGTAACAGAAGGAACAGAGATGAGGTAAGCCTGCACAGTGCACTGGCCACCACAAGAATATTAATACAAGACTCTGGGGAAGATTGGAAAGGACCAGAAGAAGAGGAATATTCTACAGGTTGATGTACAGAGATGAGGTACAAGAAGTGGTAAGAAGGACATGCATTCCTATGTTCTACTGGAAGATGTGCAAGTTATATTTTGACAAAGGAATTGGGGCAATGGAGAAACAGACAAATCTAAGAAGTTAAGAAGTCAAACCAAATTGAGGTCTAATGTGGAAAGGATGTGTGATTTGGATTACTTCTTTTCCTGGAAAGGGGAGTGATGTGATTCAGAGACAGGCATCTAAGAGGCCAGAACCATCCAGCAGAACCAGGCAGTACTCACTAATCTTCTCCTGGGGAATGCCTAGACATGTTCTCCTGCTGCCTATGTGTTTTAAACTACTGTATTACAGGCATATGCCTGTGAATGTATTTTCAAGTGGATTTGCTTTTGTTCCTCTGCATTCTCATGTTAGCTAAAATGAACCAGTTAGGAATGGTAGGTAATCCCAGATCCCTAAAGAGAGAGGTGGCTTAAAGTCACGAGAGACTATATGACTCCCAAAAGAAAATTGAAAACCATCCTCCAGGGCCAGTACAGAGACTTGCCAAGCTGCTCAGGGCAGACTCCTTCAGCCCTGCTCTTACTAAGAAGAGTGCTCTCTGCCCTACTTTTCCAGACAATGAGGCCAGGGTGGTCCAGCAGAAGAGTTGGCATTTTTCTTTCTGAACTCATGGCAGAATTGCTTCAGAAGTAGAGGCAGAGAGTTCTCTACAAAGAATGTCCTTGCTTTGCCTGCCATATTATTCATGAGTAAGAAGTACAGTCTGTCTAAATGTCTGTGAGCTCTGTGCCTGGATCTTCGGGTCACCCATGGATTTAATTACTGTAAGCAAGCATGTAGGGCATTTTCTTAATTAATGATTGATGTGGGAGGGCAGCCCACTGTGGATGGGTCTACTCCTAGTCTGGTGGTTCTGGGTTCTATAAGAAAGCAAGCTGATCAAGTCACAAACAGCAAGCCAGTAAGCAGAAGTCTTGCATGGACTATGCAACAGCTCCTGCCACCAGGTTGCTACCCTGTTTGAGTTCTTGCCCTGACTGCCTTTGATAATGAACTGTGATATCATGCTGGAAAGGAGAGTTATCTACATGTACACTTGCTTGTTAGTTCCTAAGCTGTAGACAATGGATTGGCTGGATTGTTGGAGACTTGGAAAGGCCACGATTGAAAAATTGGTGGGAAAAGCACTTGAGGAAGAAGAATGTAGATAGATCTCTCCAAACAAGCGGAGGATGTGAGACATTTGTATCTCACATAAATGTCCATTAAAAGGTGATTTCAACACAGAGGGAAATCAATAATCAAGTAGGTAGGATGCTTCATTCAATCAGATTCTTCCTTGGTCCATTCCTGCCATTGCCCAGTGAACCCTTAAACTAAGTAGCCATGGTGTCAGAGATGGTGGTTATTCATGGGCTTCACAATATGAACTTTCCCTCACCAAGGTTGACCTGGGCTATAGCTGCTGATTGAGAGATCTGGCAGCAGCAGAGACCAATACTGAGTCCCTGATATGGCACTATACCCCAGGGGTATCACCCAGTGATCTGATGGCAAGTTGAATACATTAAACCACTTCCTCTAAGGAAAAGGTAACACTTTGTCCTCACTGGGAATAGATGTTTATTCTGACTGTGGATTTTCCTTTCCTTCACATAAAGCTTCTGCCCCAAACTACCATCTATGGTGCTACAGAATATCTTATCCACCATCATGGAATTTCTCACAGCACTGTTTCTGACTGAAGAGCAGTCTTCACAGCCGGAGAAGTCAGACACTGAGCCATGCTCATGGAATTGAGTGGTCTTTCATGTTTCCTATTATCCTGAAGTAGCTGGCCTGATAGAATGATGGGATGGTTTTTTGAAGACCCAATTCCAGTACCAATTAGATGGAAGTGTCCTGATGGGCTGAAGCAGGACTTTCCAGAAGCCAGTCTATGCTTTGGATCAGTATTGAATACATAGCCAGGACTCATTGTCCAGGAATCAAGAGGTAGAAGGGGAACTATTCTACTCACTATCACATTTAGGGACACACTAGGAAATATTTACTTCTTGTCCCTTCAACCTTAAGTTATTATGGCATAGAAGGTTCTAGATGGAGGAACACTCCTGCCTAAAATACAATAAATATTCCATTGAGCTGAAAGCCCAGACTTCCCCTCCACCACTTTGGGCTTTGTATGCCCTTATTCAAATATGCTAAACAGGAATAACACTGTTAGGAGGAACAATTGATTCAAACTCCAAGAAGAAATTGTATTGTTTCTCCACAGTGGAGGAAAGCTCACGTCTGGTGATCAGGAGATCCTTTAGCACATCTCTTGGTGTTACCATGTCAGATGCTTAAAGTCAGTGGGAAACTATAGCAAAGCCCTCCAGGCAGGATGACAATGGCCCAGACCTCTCAGAGATGAATGTATAGGTCACTACCCCGAAGACGGAATCAAGACCTGCTGAGGTGCTTACTGAGAGTGGAGGAAATACACAATGTGTAGTAAAGGAAGGAAGTTATACATACCAGCTAAGGCCATGTGTCTAGTTGGAAAAATGAGGATTCTAATTGACATGCATGCTTTTGCCATGTTTTGTTAAGAGGCTATTTGTGCAAATATACACCAATATTAAGCAGATATTTGTGGTCTTTGTTCCTATGTCTTTATCATGTAATATAACATCAATTATGATAATTTCAAGAGTTATCATATTTTAGTCATGAGACACCAAAAGACCTCATAGGATGACCCTCAAAGGACAACATATTTTAAAGTACATAATTCATTTGTGGTTGTACATGGGATGATTATATCTTACTAATGCAATTATGAACTGTTCTTACTTTAACTTGGAAATTAAGCATTACATACAGAGATATGACTGTGTGTCGGGATGACAAGGCATGGTCTTATGATGCCTAATTTTTATTTTTTTTAAGATTTATGTATTTATTTTATGTATGAGTTCTCTATCTGTATAAATACCTCTGCGCCAGAAGAGGGCATCAGATCCCATTATAGATAGTTGTGAGCCACTGTGTTGTTGCTGGGAATTGAACTCAGACCCTCTGGAAGAGCAGCCAATGCTCTTAACCACTGAGCCATCTCTCTAGCCCTTTGGTGGCTAATCTTGGTTGTCAACTTTGTTATATCTGAAATTAACTAAAACCCAAGCACTAGAACACACTTATAAGGGGTTTTGCTTGATTGGGTCATTTGAGGTGAGAAGACCTCCACTGAATCTTGATCACTTGAGGTAGGAAAGCACCCTAAACCTTCTGTTGGCAGCCCACATCAAAGGGCACGGAAGAAGGAAGCTTTTGCTTTTTTGTCTGTGTGCCCTCAATCTTACTGGCAAGTTCATCTTATCTTTCCGTCAAAGACCGGCTAAGATGTCCTGCCTCATAACTTAATAACTTCCAAATTCTCAGCGTTTCCCTCGGGAGAGAGCCATAGCCAGTCATCTTTTCTAATAACTTCCACCCCCTTAGCATATACAGATTCACCACATCAGTTCTATTCCTCTAGTGAATCTTCGCTAATATATATGCCGAGTGAGCACAGACATTTTTCTGGCTATTCTTCCCTAACTTATCCATTATACTATTGAGATAACATTTCCATTGCATCAGGTATTAAAGTAACCCAGAGATAATTTAGAACAAGGGAGCACATACATAGTTTATATGTATAGAATGTATAAAGTAATTTAGCATACTGTGTTTAAAATCTGAAGGGCTCTAGGACCCATCGTTCAGGCTACCTTTAAGAAGAAAACTAACAGTATTATATAAAAAAAGATAGTATGTTCCAGAAAAAAGTCATCACCTATGCATTACCTGCACTGTCCTTCCTGTTCAGCATCCTGGACACTCAAGACATTCCTGTTAGCAATTCCATACACATATGCCCTGGAGGATATATTCCTGATTAAATGTCCACAACCTAACCATGCGATTTTTGAAAGTCCAGAGAGAAGAGCCATTGTGTTCCCATAAATAAACACACGTCTTCATGCTTTTCCAATTATCAAGTTCCCACTTAGCTCTGGTGTAACGGCCTAGAGTAGCCTTTCACGGGTCCCAACCTGTCAGAATCTGCAGGACTCTGGGCAGGACTGAGATCAGTGCTGAGACGCTGCCAGACAGAGAGCCACACTTTGTATGACTCTTGGCAGAAGGTTCACACCTCAAATGCATGAGCGTGAAGTCTAAACCCACCTTCCATGCACACCTGGAGGAACCCAGGGTGAGTGGCACCACTTTCTCTCTCAAAGATCTCATCCTCCTGTCTCAGAGCTTCCCTCACGAAAATCTCCGCTTTCTCCTGTTCAAAATTGAGCAGCACAGATAGCATTGCAAA
Source organism: Grammomys surdaster (assembly GCF_004785775.1). Taxonomy (NCBI): domain Eukaryota; kingdom Metazoa; phylum Chordata; class Mammalia; order Rodentia; family Muridae; genus Grammomys; species Grammomys surdaster. The sequence goes on from NW_021604622.1 coordinate 25,616,632, forward strand.
CAAATTGATCCCTTTGGTGGGTCATTGATCACAAGAGGGCGGAACTGCACTGTGTGCCTATTAGCCCACACATGAATTGATTTTATGTTTCTATAAATTACTTGTAAATATTTTGCAAGTATCCTGGTGCTTAAATGTGTTTAGAGAAAGGAACCAGAGTGGAACAAGGAACATGAAGGATAGAGGGACAGGTTGTTCCCTCATTCTGTAGCTACTGGGTGGTTGGTTAAGCATGCCAGGGACTTGGCAGGGTCATAGGCCAACAGGAAGTACAACAGACTAGGCAGAAGATGAGCCTTCCTCCCAAACCTCCCTCTTACTGGTTCTTTTGCTTTCCATCTGTTATTTTTCTTAAAAATTTAAAGTAAAATAAAACTACCAAGTAATGAGTTTTATTACTGTATTTCCATTAGTATTTCCTATTTGTCCCTCTCTTTCACAGACTCCGCCCACCCAGATCACCTACTGCCTTCCTGTCACAAGTTTCCATTACCCTCTATTTTTCTTCTTGTTTCTTCTTTTTCTTTTTTAATATTTTATTATTTCTGTAATTTTGACAGATTGACATAACATCTGTAAATCTTAGTTTTCCCATCCATAAGACAAGAAAAAATTCTTAACCTGAGTCATAACCTCCTTGGGAAGACTATATGAAGCATGGTTTCTAAAGTTAGGAACATAAAGCTTAACAGGTAAAAAAAAGTTTTCAAATACTTTTATTATTTTTAACTGATTTTTTTTACTAGAAAAATAATTATATCCAGACCTTTTAGGCCTCTGAAAAGCTACTGCATGATCTCTTTTGTGTTTTTCCAACACCAGGCTGGGGTGGGAACAACCCTCCAAAGGGATCAATTTCTTTACAATCCTAATTGTGTTGCTTAATTTTGAACAGGAGAAAGCAGAGATTTCAGTGAGGGAAGCTCTGAGACAGAAGCATGAGAGATTTGAGAGAGAAACTGGTAACACTCACCCTGGTGCCCGTGGGCTATTCATGGGAAGCTGATTTAGACCTCGTGCTCGTGCATCTGAAGATGAACCTCCCCTGCCCCTGCAATGTCAGAGCATACAAGCAGTCTTGCCTGAGTGTCGTTTGTCTTCTGGGATATGACAAGGTCTCTCAGTAGTTGGGCATGGTTCATTTGCTTTTTGTTTTGTTTTGAGGTGAGACTCACCTCCTTTTAAATGTCACCCAGCACCCACCCTGTCCATAGCCCACCTTGCCTTACAGAGCTTCTAAGAATGGGATGTTTCCCTGCCTCCACTGTGTGTAGTATTTCTGCAGATGTTATGCGGTGTGCCATGTTTCCAGTGTCAGCCACAAAGTGAGTGTATGAGAGTCCTAATGTCTTCTGTGTCATATGTAGGGGTCTGATGAAAAGAGAGTAGATGGATGAATAAAGGATATTTTTAAAAAATGTGAAAAGGATACTCAGGAAAGGCTTCACCCTTTATCTTCCCCCAGTTGAGGACACAGACTCAGGAAAGGCTTCACCCTCTATCTTCCCCCAGTTGAGGACACAGAAATCCCTTCTCATACCTCTGCCCTCTTGAACTTGTACTTCTAGAAGTCCTGAGAAACAAATAAATTCTCTCTTTATAAATCACCCAGTCACTGGTATCCTACGTACATTGTACAATGGTGACCCAGGAAACTGGCTTAGAATAGGAATTCCAACCCTGGTCCTGGCTGGTACAAGAAGCAGTAGAATCCTGATGGAGATACATCCTCCTATCTATACACCCTCCTGTCTCTATCTTCCTGTCTTTACATCCTCCAGTTTATACATCTTCCTGCCTATACATCCCCTGGAGGCTTATAGAAAGGCAGAGTGGAGAGCATTTCCAAGCAGGTATCACCTAATGATTTTCTGAAAAAGTTTGAATTCTAGATTTTTAAATATTAACTCACTCAGATTTGCTTTTTTTTTAGAGTCATACAGGAGACTGGGGAGAAAGCTGCATTGGTAAAGTGCTTGCAGCACAAACAAAAGAACCTGCATTCACAACCAGGAAGAAAAGCAAGAATTATTGCAAACGCACCATGCCTGTTATCCCAGCACCAGCGAGAAGGTTCCTGTTAAACTGCAGAGGCTCAGTGATGAAGAAGTCTGTTCAGTGAGAGACCTTGTCTCAAAACATCTGGCAGAGAAATATTTCGTGTAGACAATGGTTGGTCTCCACACACAGCCACACATTCAGACCACTGAGTATAAAGGAGAAATGTTCTATATACCTAACAAAGCTTTAACAGATGCTAGGCTAGCGCAGTCTAATACTTGAACCTTGCAGTTTTTGTTTAAACTGTATTACATCAGTGTCTGGAGACTGGAATTTATCTTTGCACTCAGAAGTAGAGAAGAAGCAGAGGCTAAAGCCCTGGGTAGTGCAGCAGGAGCTCACAAACATCTAAGGACGATGGGCTCTGCTCTTTCTTTTCTATCCTCAAGTGTAATGAAATGAGAGATTGATTTTCCTTGGCACCATCTAAACAGTAATTTGGTTTTGTTTGGAACAAACACTTATGTAGGTGAAATTAAAAATTGCCTTCTTGGATCAAGGTATAGCTTGCTGGTAGAACACACAAGGCATCCTGGGTTCTCTTTCTAGCACCACATACAAAGAAACATAAATCTCATCGTGTTAAATAAGACAGGTAATTTTGTAAATGAAAGAAAATTGAAAATACCTTCAAGATGGGTTTGGATTACTGGCATTGCAATGTGATAGTTTACATTATTTTGAATTTGGATAAGGTAGATGAAATAATTTCACCACCTTTTGATATATACCAGCTGACTTCCAACACCCACAGATAACTTACATTATATCAAAACCAGGAACTAACATTAGAAATAAAAGATTATTAAACATGTTCCTCTGAGATAGGGCTGTTTTGAAATATCCAGAGACCCCTGTAACCACTAGACACTAGAGTTGATACATAGAGACAGAGGAGCCAGAGTCAAAGTGCTATATTATGTGAGACAGATCTCACCAGCTGTGACTGCACTTGAAGAAGAAGCAAGGAGCCACAAAGCACAACATCTGAACAGTCACTCCAAAGTGGAGAAGGCAGGCAACAGGATTCTCTCCCTGAGTCTGAAACTTAAAAGTTGGCTAAACCCATATTGGCAGGTGTGTTTTAGGCTCATGGGGTGCTTTTCGGCTTTAGGCTTTGGTTTTTAGATACATGGTGATGAGTTGTGGTTTAAGATATCAAGGGTTTGGTAAGCTGTTGCAGAAATAACAGTAGCCTGTCTCCCGTCTTGTTCTTGGATATTTGAAGTTTCTGATCTCCTAAAACTGTCAGAATCATTGTTTTCCCATTTCTCCTTGATCTTAGATCCCTTATCATAACAGGGAGAAGATGATAATCGCATCCCGCACAGACTGGTGCACATTTGATAGCAGGTGTCTATGACGTGCCTTTCATGGAGCTGTCTTTGTCCTGGTTGTGCCAGTTAGGTTTTTACCAACTTATCACAAGCTAGGGTCACCAGGGAAGAGTAAACCTCAAGTAAGAAAATGTCTCCATCAGACTGACATGTATGTAGTACCTGTAGTAGGCAAGTCTGCAGGGGCATTTTCTTGATTAATGAGTGATGTTGGAAGAACCAGCTGCTTTGGGCATCCTTATTCCTGGGCAGGAGTTCCTAGGGTGTATAAGAAAGCAGGCTAAGAAAATTATAGAGACCAAGTCAGTAAGAAGCATTTTTCCAAGATCTGATTTAGTTACTGCCCAAGTTGCTTTTGGTCATGGTATTTATTATAGCAATAGAAAGAAAACTGGGACATTGGCAGACAGTGTAATTTCTGAGAGCCCAGTCACCAGGATCCTCTTCACAGGAAACTTGTTTGTACTGCAGATAGCCCTATGGTTAGCCACCTCCCATGAGAGCTCTGGTCAGATAAAAGTTATACTCATTTGTGTTTGTCATGAGACGCAAGGAGAACTCAATGGAACACATGGCCTTACAGCAACAGTGTGTTAGTTACAAGTCTTGAGTAGAGGAGGGTAACCTGCACCTCAGGACCAACAGAACATGGGAAGCTATCCAGGAAAATGCTCAGCCCACTAGATGAGAAGAAGGGAGGAAGTGAGGGATATGCTGGATTACCAAGGCAGACCTCTGCAGGCAGTTCTAGAGGCTGGATGTAGAGCAGTCACATACATGCTCCTTGGGGCCACGTTGTGAATAAGGCATTGTCAGTGTGGCATGACTGCAGAGTAAAAGGACCAGTCGAGTCATTAACTCTAGCTGGTTTTTGTAGGCATGTGTGTGACCAGTGTGTGAGTCTACATGGCATTATTCTCTATCATCTCCCTGGATAAACTGAGAGGACAGAAGAATAAGAAACAAAATCCACACTGATTACATTTGCCTTCTGCTAATTGAAGTTCAACTTATGTTCAAGAACTGACAGCAAGCCAACACTAGCCTAGAGGAATCCATTGTGTTTCCCATTTCAGTGGTACTAGCTACTGCTTCCTAGATTGTAAGAGAATGTAACAAGACCCTGTGTGCAAGCAGCATCAACCTGACAGTTCTGTGTGCACAGCCTGCTCCATCCTGGTCTCTTTGTTGACCAACAGACAACTCCCTCCATTTACGGCTGTGCTTCTTTGGTAAATGAAAAATTATTTGGCACACACTGTGCTCCAGGACATAATTGGTTATAAATATTAATTCCACTGAGCTATTTCAATCTTCCCACCACAGTGACTAAAGCAGATTCCCTTTTCATTTTCCCTTTTGGAAAAGGTTGTGAAGATCCTAAATTTGCACAGTCAGTAAGCAGTGGTCCAAGCACTCTACATCCTTGTAGACCTATTTCGTACAGTTCCTGTTACTGACTGCAATGCCCACAAGTGCACACATGTGTTCACAATGTTCCTGCACTATCTAGTACATGATGGGTTCCCATAATCACACAAGAGGGAGTTCACGGTCACCACTCTATCAGGATGACTCAAGCCATGAGCACCTTCGAGGTGAGAAAGCAAGTAGTTAAGGGCAGTCTTCCTTCTTCCAGCATCATTTCTATCTAGAGTGAAGAGTGCCAACTGTGGACAGTTACAGTGGGCTCTGCTCTTAACCAACCTGGCTTTGTTCGAAGGAGATGTACAAGCTATTTCAATTAGTGCAGTAGTGAAGAGACACAGTGACTCTGCAGACACAGTCAGGTGTGAGGTGCAGAGGGAGTACGGATGTTCTCTGCAACAGACATAGATGGAGTGTGCCCTGAGACTTCACGCAGTCATGAAAACTATTAGGGCTGAAAGTGAGGAGAATGGACTTGTTTTACAAATCGTTGAGTGAATCTAGTGTTAGCTTTTGCAAATAACTAATCTTATTTAGATTCAGGGAGTCTGGTTAAAAGTAGGTTTCACGGCTACATAGACATCTCCGTATTTGAGAATGAGCCAGGGTTCTATAGCCAGTTCAGAGGAGAAACTGGGATATGGATGGGCTCTTCATCAAGAACCAATTTCTCTACAGGCTCTCATTTTTTAATGGTGAACAAACCATAGATGCAAACAACAGGGCGATTTTATATTCATAAACACAGCAAGATTCCGTACTCTGAAAGCTCTGTAGATGCTGTTTTACAAATGCAAAACAAGGATGAGATTGTCACCTGAAACAGATACAATGCCAGGAGCATATCTTCAGGAATATGTTTATTCTTCACTTGATCAGAAAACCTTTCATAACATGAACACCAAACGTTTTGTTGATGCCAGTACATAAGATATGTACTTGGTCAACGTGCATTTCTAGTACATGCTGTGGATGGTTGGCATCTATGGGGTGTTGAAAAGACACTGAGTAATGAGACAGTGTCTCTGTTCCTGATGCAGTCAGACCAGACTGCTAGGAAAGCAGCTGATCGCTGGAAGTTAGCAGCCTCAGTGAGAAGGGCATATGGTTCCTGCCTTCTGTAGGCTTTCTCTGAAAAACGTCCTGAAGCCAGAATATATGCCCCATCTGCTCCTTGGGCTTAGGGCTCCTTCCTGCCTCACTGTGCCTTGCTTTACCAGCCAACCTTTGTAAACTGCTTCCTTTAGCTCTGTTGAGTCCAAGCTTGGGAGAGCTTGGGTAGTAAGAGGAAAACAGCATTGCAGTATTTATTCTTTGACTCCCCCGACCCCGTACTGTGCATGGGCTGACCATAGTTGTGCTCTGTCCCTGTAGGTTAATGCTGGTTTACAATGTGCCTTGTCTGTTTGGAGTGTGGAAGCTGCTCGCATCACTTGACATGTGTCTATGGTTGGAAACACATGTGATGCATATGCCACACACACACACACACATACACACACACACACACATGAACACACACACATGAACCTTGAGGGAGGATTAAACTTAGGAGTTAATAAACTTAGGAGGTTTATTGTAGTGGAGGTGTGGTATATAGTCGTGTGTATGCAAGAACATGTCATGTGGAGGCCAAAGAAGGACGCCAGACACCTTCCTCTGTCTCTGGCCACTTTATTTTTTAAGGTGTCTTTCACTGAACCTTAAGCTCACTGTTTGGCTAGGCTGACTGAACAGCAAGTTCCAAGGATCTGCTTTTCTCTGATCCCAGATCTGGAGTAACAGGCTTTTATTTATTTATTATTTATTTTTATAGGTGCTAGGACCTTAACTTGGATACTTTTGATTGTATACCAAGTACTCTAATCCCCACACTGAAACAGTTCTTCACACCCTTGAATCTAGTTTCTGATAAAGACGTCCTGTTGTGTAGCCCAGGTATATTAACTACAACAGACATGAAAATAAGGTAAGGTGGTTTCATTCACTAAAAAAAGAATAACAATCTAAGAGAAAAATACACATTAACTCAAGAAAAAAATAAAAGATCTACTCCCCAAAACTTCCTCATTCCTTCCTGTTTCTTTAGTACCTTCTATTTTCTCCATTTCAGAGTAACAATGGCGCTTAGGTTTAGCATGACAAGGAATCCAAGATAGGAAGAAGAGAGGATCTCACAGGAGCATAGAAAACGATTGCCTGATTGACAGACTCAGTGCGCCAAATCAAGGCTATTGTTTCAAACTCAGTGTAAAATATAAAACCTTAAGAATTAAGACCTCTGTAAATCTATTAAAACCATTTTTCTTTGTTGTTTTAAAATGTTATTTGGAATTTTTTCTTTAATTGGATGTTTTCTTTATTTACATTTCAAATGTTATCCCCTTTCCAGGTCTCTCCTCTGGAAACGCCCTATCGGATCTTCCCTCCTGCTGCCTCTATGATGGTAGAGGCATCCCCCATCCAGCCACCCACTTCCACCTTCCTGCCCTGGCATTCCCCTACATTGGGGAATAGAACCCCCACAGGACCAAGGCTGCTCCTCCCACTGATGTCCAACAAGGCCATCCTCTGCCACATAGGAAGCCGGAGCCATAGGTCCCTCCAAGTGCACTCTTTGGTTAGTGGTCCAGTCCCTGTGAGCTCCGGGGGTCTGGCCAGTTGACACTGTTGCTCCCCCACCCCCTAACGGGGCTGCAAACAGCCTCAGTTCCTTTAGTTCCTTCTCCAACTCCTCCATCAGGGACCCCATACTCAGTCCAATGGTTGACTGTGACCATCTCCCTCTGCATTTTTCAGGCTCTGGCAGAGTCTCTCAGGAGACAGCCATATCAGGCTCCTGTCAGTGACCACACTCACATGAAATAATGACATCTCGTGAACAGGATGGGTTCATGTTTGTGATGCAGATGTGATGTGATGAACCGGGAGGTCTCTTCCTCTTCTTCATAGATGTTTGAGCTGCAGGAGAGAACAAGGGTAGCGTTGGCCCTCACTGGTAAGACACTAACATCACCACAGAATTCAGAAGATGAGAAGATGCCACCATCTGTCTTTCTCCTCCTGGCATCCTGAGGAGGATGGCTTCTTCTCTTCTGCACTAGGATAGCATGTCAACCACCAGGAGACATTATCCTGTCTCCTTTTGCGTTTTTATTCACATGCAAACAAATGATGAAATCCTGGAGGATATAATTCCTAGCCAAGATGAAGGGTTTTGCCCATGGGGGATCCTGGTAGCAGCTACTGGATAGGAAAGAAAAAATAACTGCAGAAATCTCAGAGGCATTTAACTGTCAACTCCATCAGCAGCAGGGTGATAGCAGCTCATGCATGTCCCTGCTGTATTAATGAGACAAAATTTTCCAGGGTGTGAAAAGGTGTTCTTATTTTATTTATCAAAATCCACAGTTAAGCCCTGGAGACTTGCCTAGCCAGAATACTGGCTTCTGTTGAAGGATTTTCCTGTCTTTTTCTTAACCCTCTATTTCTCCTATTTATCTCTATCTGTCTGTCTATCATCTGTATGTCTGTCTATTTATCCTTGCCTCCATATGTATGAACATCACATAAATTACATATTATATTCAAATAGATAAACAAACATATTTATGTGGATATTAACCTCAAACCAACCTCACATTAAGAGCTCACCATGAACTTGGTTGAGACTTCAGCACACAGGAATGTTGATACTGCTCCTTAGCCTTGAAAAAAGATTGGTTTTGTATGTTAGCAACAGATGTGCAGATGAGTAGAGTATCGAGCACAGAGTATGACAAACAGGTATTTGTAACTTTAGGGATGCAGCATACTTCATTCCCTCTGCTTGGCCAAACTGAGATGGGGATGCAAGTGACCTAAGAGACACTCTTGGAGGGAGATAGCCCTGTCTGGTCTCTACACAGAGGAGAGATGTCATCCTATGCTTCCAAGACTCAAACGGGAATATGGCCGAACACAGAGGACAGACATCCCAGCCCTGACTCTGGGAGACACTTCACCATTCTTGCCTCAGTGGAAGGGAGGGAAAGGCAAACGTATCAGCCCCAAGTGTGTCTTAGAATTTATTCTTTCTTCACTCAAATGTTGGACCCCGAGTTCCAAACCAGGAAGACACGCTCTCACAGAAACACTCATGGACAGGGGGTTCTATGCAAAAGTAAGAGGTTTATTGATCCTGGGTGCTGGAGGCCGTCCTGCAATTGGAGCAATGGCGACCCCGAGAACAAAAGCACACACCTTTTTATATCTTCCTAGAGTATAGGTCTTATGTAATAACATGCGCTAGTTATCTCTCACTGGTGGAGCTCATTATTCTTTGAATCTATTGGTGGTCCTCCCATTGGCGCACAGATACCTTTGAATTCATTGGTAGTCCTCTCTTCAGTGGAAAGGGGCGGGAAGAGGCTTTTGGCACGCAAAATAGCGGGGTGGAGCCCCTCACTGGAATGGGCGTTGTCCTTACAATGTTAGAAACGGAGGCTGGGAAGGTGTCTCAAGCGCTAAACTGCTAAACAAATCTGAGGACCCAAGTTTGGATTCCCAGTACCCATGTAAAAATACAAGTGAGGCAGTGTGTATCTGTATCCAGCTATGGCTGTGGGGACTGGGGGATGCAGATTCATGGGAACTCACTAGGAAGCCAGACTAGCAAAATCAGTGAGCATCAGGATTAGTGAGACCATCCCTGAACAAGATAAGAAACAACCGAGGAAGGCAGCAGATGCCATCTTCCGGCACACACAGCGCTCCCTGCACCCCGCCCCACTGTTAAAAACAAACAGGGATTGTCTTCGTATCTACCAGTTATTTGAGAGTTTATAACTATAAGTAACAGGAGGATGTGCCAGTGTCTAGTAAAAGGGTTAAAATGCAATATTTCACAGTTGCTCTCAGTTTCCCATAATGGATAATAATAGTTCATCACGTGAATGTAGAGGCACATGACACAGAATGTCCACAAACTCCTAATTTTTGCTTAAAGGTTGGCAGAATCTTTAAATCTAAAAATCACACAAAGTTTTATTGTGAAAGTCATGACAGGAAAGGTGTTCTCACACAGTGGACAAGCTGGAGTCCCAGGTAGTTATTGATAAGGAGATGAGAATGGAATTCTCTGGCTGTTTTATTTGTTTCTATTAAAAACGATTCTTTTTTTCTTTCATCTATTTAAATTGTATTAGTCTAGACTAAAACTGAGGAGAAAAATCATAAGGTCATAGAATCAAAAAAAATATTATCCACATATGCTTACCACAACCTTGCCCCTTGAAGCATAAAAATGTCTTTCATTGATTTTTTTTTCTTCCTAACGTTGTAAATACTGATTTAGAATTAAGTTTCCTTAAAGGATACAAATATCTGACATGTAAATTAAAATTGCTATTATGCATAATATATACCAGGGTGTTATTTTTTCAATATCCTTCTACAATTCCATCACGACTACAGAGGATTGCAATGAGGCACTTTTGTTTCCACATCTTGCTCTGTGAGGTAATTTAAAGATGTATGACACCTTTGTCTTTCCTATGAGAAGTGATAATCTGCCAGAGATGACGCACAGAGCAATAACCACACAACTGTGCATCGAGAGAGGGGATACCATCAAAGGTGCTTTCCTGTCTCTGTGGTTCACTCTTAGACGTTGCTTTGTGGCTCCTCTCCACAAATCTGTGGGAGAGAAATGAGTGGGTGATATTACACTGAATTTTCTAGCAAAGAGATAAGATTGGATCACCCAAGGGTATAATCTCGGGAAGTGAGAAATCTAAGTTTTCATTTTCTTTCTATACACCAATGAACACTTATGATCCCGAAGTGTGTGTGGTGATCAGATATATGTCACAGGATCGATAATCAGGAAACTTTATTTACGCCCGAAACACAGGTGAGTCATCTTCATGGAGCTGAGAGTGGAGGGAAAAGCCTGAGAAAGGGAGACGTAAGACGAAGTATAAAGGGCATTCAATTGCTTGCAACATATAGCACCCTGAGCGATATGGGGAGTCCCCAGGAAGAAACAGGGCAGTGACGGTAGAAAAGAAGAGCGTGTGCTATGAATCCTCCTCAACTCAACACTTCATTTAATGGAAACTGAGAGCTCCCGGCAATGTTTAAGCCTGACAATGATGACCCAACAAGTCATCAGGGAGTAACAACAGGAAAACAGTCAAGGTCAAGGTAAAAAGATGGTGGCTGTAAGGATGGAGCACTCAGTGGGCCTTACTTAAGCACTAGAGAACACTCATGACCAGGGACATAGCTGTGTTACTTGATAGCTTTTGCAGCATGCACAAAGTCCTGGGTTGGAACCCTAGGGCCTTTTAAGTCAGACATGGTTGCACAAGCCTAAACTCTTGATCATCACAGGGCTGGGGATGCAGAGGCAGGTGGATCAAAAGTTTAAGGTCACTGGGAGATAGTACATTCATGGCAGGTAATAATACTACATGAGATTCTGCCCATAAATAAATAATTGTTTTTTAAAGCAAGAGGTTAACATCATACAATATATAAAAATCGAGCACATTGACTTTGAGTTGAGATGCTTCCACTGGACCATTCAAAATGTGACCTCCCACCCTAACCTGCTGGCTCCACTTTCCTGTGTGCAGACTTCTGTCTTACACAGACCGTTTCCATCTTATACACAAGAAAAGCTGTAAAGCTCAGATGACATTGTATAACTGGGCATCTCAAAAAGAAACAGTCACTAGAATCAATTCCCCTCCCTTAAGAGGCCTCTTCTACTATCAAATCACTGAGTTCTGAGAGACGCAGTAACCTTGGCCCAAGTGGGTCTTCTATTCACCCTTGAACTAGGTTATGTGAAAGCAATAAACTAACTCACACATTCTGAGTGGGAATACCAATAGAACCTTGCTTCCTGCTGTCTCTGCATCTTTGAAGATTAGCTTGGGCTGTTTTATCTTCACTGTGAGACCCACTAGTGCTAGGAAACTCAAGCAACTGAGAGAACAGATGTGAAAATGCTCTAGTGCAGCATTTCTTGACCTGTTGGTCATGGCCTCTTTGCGGGTCACATATTAGATATCCTGCATATCAGATATTAGCATGACAATTCACAACAGCAGCAAAATTATAGTAATGAAATAGCAATGAAATAATTTTACAGTTGGGGGAGGGTCACCATGACATCAGGAACTGTGTTGAAGGGTCACAGCATTAGGAAGGTGGAAAATCTCAGATCTAATGGGATATTTTGTACTAACTCAATACCACCCTATTTTCACAGCTAGATACAAACCAGTCCCTATTGATGGCTACAGAACATGCCAATATCAGTAGGAAAGATACCATTAATGCACTTGGCTTTTTTGCTTAAGCAAATAAGGTACGCCAACTAAGCATCTCCTGACAGGCTTGTCCTCTGAGAAAGGGAAGATCTACCATGAGAAGTACCTCCACCAATGTAGTGGGTATAGTTTTGGAGTGTGTCAGTCAGCTAGATGAGATTGGTGGTGCTAGGTGCTATGGTCTGGTAATTATTTGGTTTATGTGTGAAATCACTGAAAGTTGTTGTCTGTAGGGGTCTGAAACTATCAAAAAGTGAACATTTCTTCCCGACATAGGAGGACCTTGAAGTCATCAAAACATCATGAATATAAAAGATGTTTAAAGTAAGTAGGGTATGATTCCTTCCCAACTTTGATCTGGTTACTGATGAGACAGACACAGACAAATCTCTGTGAGTTTGAGGCTACCCTATCTACATAGTGAGTTCCTTGCTGTCCAGGGCTGCACAGTACAGTGAGACTAAGTCTCAAAAAAATAATCACCAACAAAGAGAATACAACAGAGATAATCACAACCTTGGGACTTTACAGGACTCAGGTAGTGAACACTCCTGACAAGCCAAAAACATTCTTTGTGACACAAACCAGAATACTGTTCTGAGACCTTTGGAAGAACATGGCTTTCTGAAGTTCTCAAATTCCACAAAATTTACTGTGTAAAGGTCTTCTCTGCCGAAGGACAAAACAGCAATACCCACTACAGAGTGACTTTCAGAAGCACAATGGATCAAAACAGAGCAGATATAGACATTAGTAGCAGCAGAAGTGATTCAGAATAAAACAATATATTACAGTCTAAGAAATTCCATAAGCTACAAGTCATCTCACACAGGAGAAGGATTATAGGACAATTTATTAAAACTGTCTGGTCTTCCAAGAACACCATAGCTCCTCTCCAATAGGCAACATGGAACATGGTTTTACAGTGCAATGGATATAGGAATATATTGTGTATTCCATGAGAACACACGAAAAATAACCCTCAGAAACTCTCTCCCTTTGCCCTAAAGAAGTACAAGTTATGGGTGCACAAGTTATTAAACTCTTACAGAAATGAAAGTCAGAGGTGCTTAGCCCTTTAAAAGAACAGGAGCAGGAGGTCAAGCAGGGAGCACCCAATAATTTGGTTTATATAGTGTGACCTTAACCCATTTGCAATTTGCAAGCTCAGAAATGTTTCCACAGAATGTGAAGCTGTCAAAAGTGAGAGAAAAGATATTGTGTTCAGAATTGCATGTTGAAGGGATGTCGTGTTCAGAATTGCTTGGCTTGTTTTCTCCCTTAGTGACAGGAGGAAAACATGTCCTTGTTAGTAAAACTGATGTGGTTACAAATGAGAAACGTGCCCTTTAATATTTCTCAAATTCAACTTCAACTTTCAATACTCTCTAGTTTTTTTTCATATCTATAAATGGGTCATAACTGATTATATTATATAAGAACCATTGAGTTGGCTTCTCCTATATTGGCATAATTTAAGAGACAGTAAGTACACTCAATAATTTGAAATGTTTCTTTAATATTCAAGTTAACATTCTGTTGCTAATGAGCTCCTTTTAAATTGCATGGTTCCTCCGAGAATACACTTAATATAGTCTCTCCTTGAGACTCTTGATATAACAGTTTGCATAGCTACATAGAGAGAGTTAGTTATCACAAACACTGTAGGGAGAAGAGGTCCAAAACAAAAAAAAAAAGAAAGAAGGAAAGAAAGAAAGAAAATCTGAGTCCAGGGAAAACAGCATAACACATATTCTTATTTTGTTTCAGATTTATCTTCATTGAGATCATGCATGGTTGATATTCTCTGCAAAGCTGTGAGTGTTCTTCTAGCCTTTAAATTGAACCTGTCCAAGGATATGCTTGAATGAGGGTGTCAGCAAACTAAAGCTATTTGTAAGCCATAAATTTCAGAAAATTGGTGTGTACCTGTTATTTCCTTCAGTGGCCCAAGAGGAATAAGAAGCATGCCCAAGAAAGAAGTTTTGTTCCGTCAAAAACAAGGTTAAATAAGCCCACAGAGGTGTCCTAGTCAGTCTCCCGGGTGGAGCAGTAACAAAGACATGCTATCATTGTCACTCTCCACCTTATCCCTCTGAGACAAGTCTATTAGTGAACCCGGAGCGAGACTGGCAGCCAGCAGTTCCCAGCAATTGTCCTGTCTCTCTGCCTCCCATGGTGCTGGAGTTACAGGTGTCTGTATCTGCTCCTGGCTTTTTTCCCCAGTGGTAACTGGGACATCTAACTCGAGTCTTCATGCTTGCACAGTAAAAGCTCTTGCCCACTAATCCATCTCCCCAGCTCATAATAAGATAATTTACATGATTTTTAAAACATTTCATAATAGAACCTTTGTTGTGCTGTAGTGATGTGAAAGTTGTTGGTGCTGTGTGATGAACCACGCACATAACACACAGGCTTGTATTTTGCTATCGTGCCCACCTCACACACCACAGATGGCATGGCATGAGGATAACTAGCAGCATCTGGCATCTTTGTAAATAAGATAGCCTATGATAATTGTCTTCGTTAGGGTTTCTATTGCTGCAGTGAAGCACTATGACCAAAACAACAAGTTGAGGAGGGAAGAGTTTATTTGGCTTACACTTCCATTATCACTGCTCTTCACTGAAGGAAGTCAGGACCGGAAGAAACTCAAACAGGGCAGGAACATAGGGGCAAGAGGTGATGGAGGGGCTACAGAGGGATGCTGCTTAAAGGCTTGCTCATCATAGCTTGCTCAGCTTGTTTCCTTACAGAACCCAGGACTACCCGCTCAGGGATGACCCCAAGCACAAAGGGCTGGGCTTTCTTCTATCAATCATTAACTAAGAAAAATGGCTTATACCTGTATCTTATGGAGGTGTTTTCTCAATTGAGATTCCCTTCTTGTAGATAAATCTAGCTTGTGTCCAGTTAACTTAAAACTAGGGAGGATGGTAATACTCTGTTCTCAGAACCTTAAAGACAACAAAGGAGAAGAAAAGAGCAGAGATGAGAATGTGCAGGGATGGAAAAAATGGTTAGCTTCTTTGTCAAGAAGCTAGGGCTATATTACAAATGGGGAGAATTTACAGGAAGAATGCATACATCTCTCCATGCCAAGAATAGCATAATTATTCACTAAAGAAAGAATACTGTTAGCCATTAGAGAAAAGTATTCACTATGTTGTTCAAAGAATTGACTATCTAGGCTTCCTTTATACCAAGCCCATCTCGATGTTTCTTCTTCATCAGTCTGATTAGCACCCCAGGCATTCCACCAGATCTTATTCCGCATTGTGGTTTCAAGCAAATTACAGCAGAGAAATTAAATTGAGCACAGCAGAACTTGTAGGGATCATAATTAAAGTACAGCATTAAAATTTTCCCCCCCCCCCCGAAGCCTCCAGAGAAGGACTCTGGCTCTTAGCCTATCTATGGAAAAGCGTGCTTAGCAAGTCAGATGAGGAAGAAGTTCCTGACTTGTGAAGGATGGATGTAGGGAGAGGTCTGTCATGTGAGAGCGCTGGTGTGATGTCATCATGAGTAGCAGCACGGAACTGCAGTTGACATCATGCTTAGATGGTGCATCTGTAGCACAGCCTTCAGGAAGACAGATAATAAGAAAGAAAATGCTGGATTACTCCACTTGTCATCTGTTTATACAGATAAGACTAGCCCAATACGCCTTGTCACGGCTTTTTATATAACTAGAGTTTATACAAAAATCCTCATTTCAAATAACCTTAAAATATTTTTTAAGTATTCATGTACACAGAGTTCGCTTTACATTTGCTCTCCTGTCTCTGGTTGATAACTGGAGTGGTTAGTCTTGGTCTTGGAAACGTAGTTATTTTGGAGACTAGATTTTGTTGTAAGAATCGAGTTAGAGTATCAGTGTACTGCAGGTATCTCGCATAACTGCCTTCAGTAAGCATATGCAAATTAACCCTGGACTTGACTATAAAATGAGAAGAAACACTGTTCTATCCTGCACCTAGTAGATATGATAAATCTTAATGAAAAATGATCTCCACAAACCATGGGTGTAAAGACTACCTATAATTTATTTACATAAAGTTAAATATCAAATGTATTCTGCCAAAAGATGCCAAAGTAAAGGTCAGGGGAAAATTATTCCCTGATGAAAAGAAAACGTTGGAAGAAAAGCAATAAATCATATTGTTGTCCTAAACACTTGAGGCCCAAATAATCCATGGTATGTAAATTATAAAGAGATATAAATTACAAATAGTTATACAATTTTGGGATAAATAGCCTTCCCCAAAAGTAAAGATTCAAGTGTCCATGGACTTTGTGAATGTGAAATTCAAGCCAGGCACATCAGGGACAGCTGGACTCTACTGCACGATACCCAGGTCACTTACAGAGGACTGGAGGTCAAAGTTGTCTGAAAAATCATGTCTTCAGCTGTCAGCTGAGAACTGAAAGCATCCCCCAAAAAGACTTCTCCTTCTAGTGTTTTTAGTCTTTTCTTTTTTTCCTTCTTCCTTTCTACCTCCCTTTTTTCCTCCCTTCCTTTCTTCCTTCCCTTCTTCCTTCCTTCCTTCCTTCCTTCCTTCCTTCCTTCCTTCCTTTCTTTCCTTCTTTCCTTCTTTCCTTCTTTCCTTCTTTCCTTCTTTCTTTCTTTCTTTCTTTCTTTCTTTCCTTCTTTCTTTCTTTGGGACCTGACTTGGTTGTGTTGCTTGCTTCCATGGACCAGACTGGGTTGTGAGAGAAGAGAAAGACAGTGGCCCCGCCTTGCACTTTATGTGATGCCGTTTTCAGACACTGCCTCCCCTGTGAGTCCCTAAACACGAGTCCTAGCACATGTCTCCTGAAAGGAATGTCAGTTACATTGTGAAAAAAAAAAAGCTTAAATAAGAATAACTATTTGTCTGGAAATATGAAATCAGTCTGAGTTTCTAAACAAGAATGCCAGGTAGACAAATATCTTAAGGGGCACAGGCGTAAAGTGAGGAGATTTACCAGAATCAGAAGTCTGTGTAATGGGTGAGAAGCCCAGGAACTAAGACGTGAAAAGTCCTGATATTTCAGTCAGTACCCTTTGTAATAGAGCTAAGAAGGCAATTTGAACTTACTATTGAATTATAAAATAAAGGAATGATAGTCACAAACAGCACACATGCATAATGATACATAAGAAAGTACAACGATTAAGATTTAGGATTCTTTTCACAGGTTTCTGAGTTAAACAGTCTGTCACTATTGATGTCAGACAATCCTCACAAAAAGAAAATGACAGAGGAAAAACAGTTTGAAAAAATGGTTCTAGTGTCTACTTCTTTATGGTAGGCTTCAGTGATTTTAATCCTGAAACTCAGACGATACTTAAACATTCAGCCTGAAGTAGTTTCTCATTATGTTACCTTAGTACTTTCATCTATAATTTTTGGGACTAGTAGTCTGGATTTCTATGTTCTAAGGTCTTGTGAACTTCCTGTTTACAATGGATCTATTTTGAGTTAAAAACATTTTTATGTATGCTAAGCATATGTCATATGTTTTATTGAGTTTCTCCCATTGCATTTGAAGTGCATATATTTCATCCATGACTTGACTACACACACACATACACACACACACACACACACACACACACACACATACATATATGTATATAAAGTTCTTATAGAGAAATGTTATTGGAAAAAACTAATCAATACTCCCAATATGGAAACAAAATTCTTTCACTATTTTCTTTTTGACTTCACATTGATTCTTTGTGAACTTCACACCATGCACCCCAATCTCACCCAACTCTTCCCCTTGTACACACCCTCCACACTTGCAACCTCCCCAACAACAGTGGAAAAAAAAACCTCACTGTAGAAACTGCAGCGTTTCACTATGTGTCCCGCAGTATACCCTTTTGTTCCACTTCTTTGCTTACAAATATTCACTGCAATGACTTCTTGGTCTGGTATGAGGCCTCCGGCTTCTGCTGCTCTATCAATACTAGAACCTCCCTGGAACTTTCCTCAGCTATCCAGTTATTGCCTTGTGTCATGGAGAGCCTATGGTTGTAGAACCAACCCCTTTATACACTCTAGAAGTTCATCAATGGGGTAGATGTTGGGGTGGTCCAACTCAAAGCCCTGGGTCTGGGTCTGGGCCTGAGAAGAATCTGAGTCAGTCCAAAAGCTCTCCTGCACCCACACCACCAGGGCATGCTCCCTTGCCTTGCTCCAGCTGGCCCATCCAGTGCTGTAGCCAGCAAGGGGCAGAGCCAGCCCTTCTACTCTCATGACTTCTGTGCTGGCTTGTCAGTGCCCATGCCATCAGGACCAGCTCTACTGTGCTCTCCAGGTGATGTCCAGTGCCCGCTCTCCTGAGTGTTGCAGTAGGTAATGACCTGGGCCAACTCTTCTTCAACCAGGGCCTTTACCTGATGCAACCCTGAGGGCAGCTGACATAGGTTTTGAAGGACAAAGGAGAGGAGGAAGGCATCTCCCCTTCATCCAAGTCACTGCACAGCGGACAAGAGGCAAAGTCAACTCTCCGGCACTGCCCAGACCAGGTACAGGGCCCAGTCTCTGGAGGGCTGCAGCAGGTGAGGGGCAGGACCAGCTCTTCAGTCTCATGACCCCAGGGCCAGCTCTCCTGACTACCTTAGGCAGCAAGGGGCAAGTATGGGCTTTCTTATTTGAAATTCTCAGGAACATAAGTGGGCCTTCAAATCTTATTCGGTTCTCCAAGGGGATTCTTCTCTCTCCTCTGTCTCTGTCTCTGTCTCTGTCCCTCTCTGTCTCTCTCTGTCTCTGTCTCTCTCTGTCTCTCTCTGTCTCTCTGTCTCTCTCTCTCTCTCTGTCTCTCTTTCTCTCTGTCTCTCTCTCTCTACATATATATATATATATATATGTATATATATATATGTATATATATATGTATATGTGTGTGTGTGTGTGTGTGTGTGTGTGTTCCTTCTTCTCTCAATTCCCTCTATCACTATTCCTTGCTGCTGTATCTGTTTTTTGGTTTGTCTGTGATTTCTTCAATTGTATATATCATCTGGTTCTCTAGGCGAAATAATTTTTAGTGATTTAATACTCAAAGCCAGTGCGTTTTAAAGATGCCATTTTCCCATTTGTGCTCTCATCTTGCTCATGACTTCTTATTCTTTTTCTCATGTCCACTGTTGCTGAGGAAGTTATGGGGGTCAGTGTTCTGGAATAGAGCGTTCCCTGTATTACGGACTCTGAGATTCCTCCCGAGGTATCTCTCTGCCTTGGAGACAGTCTTCAGACTGAATCCTGGCCCTGCTGTGTGGAGGTTTTATATTCTTCTGCTGTTGTAAGAAGAAAATTATTCCCAGATGACACTCCAAATACCGGCAATTGTCATTTCCAGCTTTAAAGAAAAAAAATCCTCAGACTCAAGCCACAATGAATCCAGGGAGTTAGTTTGTGTTCTAGAGAAAATGGGTGTGTCTTGTGGCTTTTGCTGAAAGGCAAATTGAATTTAGCCTTCTAATTTTTGTCTCAATTCCAGTGAGTTTTTTTTTTTGCACAAATATTTATCCCTATATAATGAATATATTTACCTTACTTTATTTTGGAATTGGCCCGTGTTTAGCTTCATGTTCAGCTCTATGTTTGAGCAGATGGCCGAGTGCTGTGAGTATACGCTGCTCCTTTGGCTAGAAGTCTAATATTTTCAGAAACAATGATTCACGTTAGGAATGGAAAAGCATGGAAAAGAATGGCTTTTGAAAAGAATCTTAAAATTGCCCTTGGCTTTTGATTAAACCTGCAAAGAAGTGGCTTGCTTCTATTATTGTGCAGATTAATGGTCCGTAGACTCAACAATGCTTCATTAGCAAGGCTGGTCCACTAAATGTATTGAAGGGAAATATAATAGGTAGATATTTGAGGTATTGTCCGACGTGTTTTTTAATTTTTTGATCTTGAATATTAAATAGCACAAGAGAGCAAATTTAAATAAATGTTCCTTAGGTATACCTGAGAAATAATTTTATTATAAGCTCATTTAACCATAAACTTATGTTTTATTTTTTATTTTATTATTTTATTTTATTTTATTTTATTTTATTTTTTGGTTTTTCAAGACAGGGTTTCTCTGTGTAGCCCTGGCTGTCCTGGAACTCACTCTGTAGACCAGGGTGGCCTCGAACTCAGAAATCCGCCTGCCTCTGCCTCCCAAGTGCTGGGATTAAAGGTGTGGTGCACCACCACTGCCCGGCTAAACTTATGTTTTATGTTTCAATGATATAGTAAATAAAATTTCCCTCATTCACACAACTCACACTTATAATCATTCACTTTAAAGCAGTTGGAGAATCACATTTTAGTTCGTGCCACCTACTTGGAATTTAGCTAAAGTTTTAACATCTGTAGCACGATAAGAGCTAAGTTTTATGAGTCACTCAAAATGGCCATGAAAGTAAATGTGAGGTTGTTTAATTTGGGGGCAATGAGTTTCTATTAGCTAATAATGGATTTCATCGAATAATTAAAAAGAAGGATGGCGGCCAATGCTGATCAACTGTATTATTTGTTGTCTGTCGAGGGTAAAAGATGTCTAAGTCATTCTGGCGTGTAAACTATGTTGTAGACTGTAGCATGCATCATTTCAAGCTTGCTCCCCTGAGTCAGTTGTCACATGAGTGGATGACAGACAGGGACATGATAGATGAAAGAGAGTTATGCTTAGAGGTGCCTCTGATTGTCAGCAGAATGAGCAGATATTTGTCTTCCGGGAGATAGCAGGTTAGGAAAATCAGCAAATGGAACACCTTCATCAGAAATAAAAATTATAACGGGAATATTAGTTGATCAAAATTCCAAGTCAAAAGATAAGTAGCTTCCAAGATGGAACAGCCATTATAAATGAAAGCCGTGGCCTTCTCTGTCGTGCCCTCTAACATATTTTCACTCTGGGACAATTCTAGAACCTCTAGACATAGGACAAAATTATCTTTGTTAGTTAAGTAATGAATCGGTAGAAAGGCAAAGGTGTGTAAAACACACTGAACTGGGGTCCATGGTGTGGTGAGTAGCTTCTCTGTGTATTGAACTTTCTGGAATTCTTAGAAAAAGGAAATGAAGTAGTTGACTTCCTGAGGGCACTGTAGTTCTCAGGATGTCAAGTTAATGGAATAAGTAGTGTGAGCCCGAGGGGTGAGCGGGGGCAGTACACACGTTTCAGCAGGTGCACAGATACTTTCTCTCCTCAGCCCTACACACGTCTAACAAATGAGCGGCAGAAGCAGCACAGACCAGAAGCTGCTACAAACAGACCCTTTAAACCGTGAGCCGTCAAACTGAGAAGACTAAAGGGACTCCGCTAACTAGGAAATAAAATGGCTTGTCTTCCTGTCTCCTGTACTTTTCTACAGACTCTCCTTGCTGTTCACCCTAACAGCAAAGACAAATATGTGGACCCAGGAGGGAATAAAGCAGGGACCATGGAATGCTGATGGGCCTGTGAAATCAGAAGGAGCCTGGAAGCCGCGCCGGCAGGAGAGCCCATGACATTCTATTTGCTAAAATCTGCTGGCCGCAAAGGCTCAGTTGACAGCCTTCCATAATTCTCTTATGGTTTGTTTTCCTGATGTATTTCGAATATTATGGCTGTAGCACGACAGAAATGAAGTTATAATATATCCCCCCCTTCCCGTTTCTTTCTTTTCTTTTTTGACAAGTAGTATAAACTTTCCACATTGTCTCACTAGAATTGGGCAGGAGCTAGAGTCTCTTCTCTTTTCACCATACCTCAATGTAGTCACTCTTCCACGCATTTGGCTACTTGAAGAGCTGGCTAGAGATGGCAGCCCAGTTCACGCACAGAACTTGGCACCTCTCAGTTATATCAGGATTCCCTCCTCACTTTCTCGATGCCGAATTTATCTAGACCCTTGTGCCCATTTCTCAAGCCAGTAAGAAATGTATTCGTCCCTAGCAGGAGCAGGGGCTGGCTCTCAACTTGATATGCTAAGAGGTTGATATCCAAGGGAACTCTTTCCCTTTTCTGAGAAGAAAGTGAGGACAGGAGGATGGGAGAAGGGAAACTTAGAGAGAGAAAATGGGAGGAGAGGATGGAGGAGAAGCTATAATCACTGAGTAAAGTAAATAAAGAAAAAGATGTGTTTATCCAAGGTCCAGGCATAGCTGAGTGATGTTTAGTTTCTCCTTATCTGCATTTCTGCTCACTGTCTTGGGCCATTCGAATGCTTACTCATCCACACATGGATTATCTGAACTGAGACTCAAACAAGCAGATTCCTGCTCTTCTCGTGAATTCCCATGCTCTATGTTATCCCAAAGACTGTGAAAGAGGCATCCTATCATTCTGTTTACTTTGCTTCTTTCTTATAATAATAAGTACTCATCAAGTAAAATCATGTGCTAGATGTTGCTTGACATTTGTTACTTCTAATAATTCTTTTATTTTTATTTTAATCTTAATCAGCTCAAAAATCAACAGATTTTGTTTTGCTATGGTATTTTTATAAAACTGGTTTTTTTTTGGTTGATTCCACTCTTACTTGCTCGTCTCCTCAGTCTCCTTTCCACCTGTTTCTACTTCCGCCCTCCGCCCTCTGCCCCCCACCCCGCCCTCTGCCCTCCACCCTCCGCCCTCTACCCACTGCCTCCACCCACCCTCTGTCCTCCCCCTTCAATACTCCCTTTCCATCTTTCATGTCGTGTTCAATTACTCTTCCCATCCCCCTTCATTGATGCTCCTTCTTCCACTGTCCCAGAGTCCTTCTAAGTTCCTGACCTCTACCCCTGTTCTCTTCCACAAATAAACACCGTAAACATTGGAAGCTGAGATCTGCATATGAGAGAGAAGATGGAGTATTTGTCTTCCTGAGCCCTATTTATCCTGATGTAATACTTTCCAGTTCCGTCCATTTTCTGCAATTCTACTATATTATATTTTTAGGGTTGAAAAAAGATTTAATTGCATATGTGTACTTTTTTTCTATGTATCCATCAGTTGGGGTACATAAAGTTGATTACACCCCCTTGCTCTTGTATATTCAAAAGTAGTAGATGTGGATATGAAAGTATCTATATGATGGTTGTCTTAGGGTTTAAATGCTGTGAAGAGACACAATGACCATAGAAACTCTCATAAAGACGTGTTTAGTTGGGGCTGGCAACAGGTCAGATGTTTATACTGACTATTATCATCATGGTGGGAAGTATGGCAGCATGCGGGCAGATATGTTGCTTGAGAAGGATCTGAGGGTTCTACATCCAGATTGACAAGTAGCTGGAAGACAGGGTGACCTGGCTTGAGCATTTGAAACCTCAAAGCCCACCTTTAGGGACACATTTCCTCCAACAAAGCCACACCTACTTCAACAAGGCCATACCTCCTAATAGTGCTACTCTCTGGTGCTCAAGCCTTCAAATCTATGAGTCTCTGGGGGCCCTGTTCTTATTCATATCACCACAGTAGTAAACAGAGTTCTTTGGTATATGCTCAAAAGTGTCAGAGCTGGGTAATATTGAAGATCTACTTTTAGTTTTGTGGGACATCTCCACAGTGATTTCTGCAGTTGCTTTCCCGGTTTATACCCAGCAGTGTAGTCACCAGCAGTAAACGCAGTCTCCTATTTCTTCTCAACACTTTCCTTGCCCCCCTCCCCATTCACAAATACACAGATTGGCTCTAGTGCATAACCTCTTAATTTTCCTCAGTAAATATGCTGCAGAGCAGATTCTAAACATTCACATAGTTAGCATAAATTGATACATTTTGAAATCTGTTTTTACATTTTTGTAACTGTTTTAGATTGTCTACATCAGATGAGAACAAAGGGCTTTAACCTTTGCAAGCTTAGCATTCTAGAACAGTAACTGCACTCAAAAATGTATCTCACTAGAACTATTCACATTGTTCATTTTTTCTCCACTAATGCTCAGTATTATAACCCACTTTGTTATTTCATTCCAATAGCTTTCCATTAAAGTATTTAAAAATAGTTCTCTGCCACACCCACTAATTCAAAAGGAAACCCTTTTGAAAATTTTTTACTTTTAGAATGTATACATTTTAATTAAAAAGAATTACATTAACCCACTTCCCTGTTGTTATTTGCCTTTAGTTCTTTGTCTAAAAGTGGGACCCCTTGAAACTTCCTTCCTTCCATGTTAATATGCTCACTGATATGGCCATTGTTCCAGTCTCGATTGTGTAGACATTTCTCAGAAAGACGGTTTCATCCCACACTTCCTGGTATTCTGGTTCTTTCGATCTTTCTAGAGCAGTAGATGCAGTATCTGTGGTGTAGATGTAGCCACCGAGGCTGACTTCCCACAATATGTTGATCTTAGCATCCTGGCCAGTTGTGTTTTTCCGTGATGATCTCCTAAAGAGGCTACTTTAATGAAGGGTTAGTGGCTACACTTATCTGTAGGTGTACAGATAAGATTCAGAAGGTATAAAGGAGTTATGCTGCTCCAGCAAAATGAGTAGATTCTTTTCTAGAGCCCATCTCCTCACTAGCCTCAGGAAAGTGGCTAGGCCTCTAGTACCAGGGATGATTTTGGTTTTTCTTCTGAGTGAACCTCAGCTGATATCTCTTATGCCAACTTACTGTACCTCTGACGCCTACTTTACCATGCTGGTCAATTATTTGGTTAACATGTGTTGCAGTTAGGTAGTATTGAGGTTTGGTCTGTTACTATGTATTGTAATGCTAAGTCCAGGCCCCCAAGACCTGGTTGCCCCAGAGATGAGAGAGTCCACACATAGACCCACGTGACACTATGTGTCCTTGCCCCCAAGTTATTTTTAATTGGTAAATAAAGATGCCTACAGCATACATATGGGCAGAATTGAGACAGGCGATACTTGATGTTCCTGGCCTGGGAGTCGGGGAGACAACGAGGAAGAAGGTGGAGAGAGAAAAAAGCCACTGTGGGGTAAGAATATTAAAATAATGGCCATGTAGATTGGCTAATCGGAGTTAAGAGCAGCCCAGATGAAAAATGACAAATTATGTAATGGGATTTTTGGCTGGGAAATAGAGATAATAATATAAAGGATGGATATTTGCCCAGCTCTTGTGCTGATTAAGACTTATTATAAATATAAAGGTTGTACGTATCTTTTATCCAGGAACTAAAGGGTCAAAGGTGGGGTATAAACCCATGATTGGGATTAAATACTTTCTATAACAAAGTAGGAGTATTAACTGTCTCATTTCCTTGGCACATTACATAGTATTTTCTGATGTCATAGGAACTACATGTCATGAAGAAAACAATTCCTGTTAGACCCAGTTCATTTGCTATTGGTGGGACTGCAAACATGAGCAACTACTGTGGAAATCAGAATAGAGAATCTTAAAACAAACCAACAAACAAACAAGAAACACAACAGCCACAACCACCCCCTCAGTCTTTCACATGACCCAGCTATTCCACTATTTCACATATGCCCAAAAAGCCTGATATCATATTCCACAGGTATTTTTCAGCAATGTTCCATGACACAATATTCAGTATTCACAGTAAGCAGGGAACCGGCAACAACCTAAGTGTACCTCATCAGATCAGTAAGTAATGAGACAGTGCCTCATATGCACCGTGGAACACTGTGTAAAGTGTAAAGGAAATACTATGTTGAGTGAGGTTACCCAGATCCAGAAAAACAAATGCTGTGTGTTCTCTCTCGTCTGTGGTTCCTAGCTCAAACTCTGCAGATGGGAGTGTACAACATAGAGTAACCACAGAACCCAGGGAGGTATAGGACCATTATGGAGGTGGGGGTGGTGTTGGGAGATGTTTAGCAGAATACAGTTGATGTGAAGCAAGAAACATCACAATGGGAGGGGGCTCCAGCCTGGGAGGGAGAAAGAGATCAATGCAGAAGGAGACAAAGGGTCAACGGACAAATAACATCAACATTGATAAGACCTCTAAGAGTCATAATTTATATATTTATCTAAAATTAAACATAATATGTTCAAATGTATGTATATTAAGAAGAATATTATCAAAGACAAAAACAGAAAAAAAACCTTCCGTTTAAACAAAGCTTTAAGTGAGGTCATGGTTTTCTTGATTTTACTGCAGATAGTAGAACTAGGGTCACATGATCCTGACAATAAGTTCTGAACGGACAGTCAGACATGGATATTTTGGTCAGCTCTATATCTCACTATTAGTTTCAATATCTGAGTGTATGTGTATATGTGTGTGTATGTGTGTGTATGTGTATCTGTTAGTGTGTATATGTGTATATGTGTGTATGTGTGTGTATTAGTATGTGTATCTGTTAGTGTGTATGTGTGTGTATATGTGTGTGTATGTGCATATGTGTATATGTGTGTGTGTGTATATGTGTGTGTGTGTGTGTGTTTGTGCAGTGTCAATCACTGTTACATCATCTCATAGCCAAGGAATTCGCATGTGGCATTGCCTGATTGTGTGGACATGTCTCCCATGACCTTACTACAAGTGTTAATTTAAGTGGCTCTTAGTAGGCTGACTCCCAGAGGGAGAATCTTCTAACCTGTAAAGGAAAGCCTTCAGTAGAGGCCAACTAGAGACTTTGGCTTCTGGGCATTTCTCAAAGTTGAAGTATCCAGTAATCAGCAATGGGGAATTAGAGAGCCAGGATCTAGAGCCTCTTGGCAGGCCTGTCCATCATGACCACAGACTGTCACTTTCGGTGTGTGAGTTGAGCACTAGATAAATGGACAAAGCCTCAGATTTTTCCTGTTTAAGTCAGACACCCTGACATCGTCTCTGAGATTCACTGAAAAGGTTCCCATGAAACTGCATAAAGTCGTATTCTTGAGATATCATGGATACTGACAGTAAGACAGCACCATGCTAGACTTTGAAGAGTTAATGCCTTCAGTGACAGTGTCCTATCAGAATTACAGGACAATACAATTTACATTTTCTACTTTTCATTTCAATTGGAATCACTACATAGAGCACCTCTTGAAATATATTACATGTTTCCCAGTTTTGTTTTCTTGGTAAATGTTGGTTTTGTTTTGTCTTGTGTTGTTTTTTTGTTATTAGCTAGTTCACTTGCTTAGCTGGAGAACCACATAGGGAATCTGTGTTCTCCCCTCAGGTACCAAGGGCTCAGAGCCATAGGAGAGACCTATCGCTTTCAGATGGGGTCCTCCCTGTGGCTTTTGGACATTCTCAGGCTTCTCAGAACACTCTGAGGAAACTGCAGGAAGTTCTTCAACAGTTTCCTCCTGTAGCCCTGTGAGTTTCTTCGCCTTCTTCCAATAGAATGTCAGTTCCAAGTTTCTCTCTCTGGTTAAAAAAAAAAAAATGAAGAAAGTAGAAAGGGGGGAATAATTTTGTCAAATTCAGAATCAGGGGGATGTAGAAAGTTATTCAAAGAATAAAAGACACATAAGTCTATTTCCATGTGTATAAATCCACTTGCTTTCAATTTGTGCAGCTAAATTACCTTCTGAAGAACGAGACTCCTCTTTCATGTATTTTTCAAATGTGGGCTCTGCATATAAACAGGTAATTTTCTTGTTGACATGAAACACCGACGGTGAGTCCCAGGAGTTATCAGGATTTCTATGAGAGTATTTTAGGTAAAGAATAAATTGAATGTATTTTAAAGTTAAGTGTATGAAAGGATGTGCTGGAGAACTGAGCTTATGTTCATTGTGGAGAAAAGAAGAGAGAGGCTTTTTAGTGAGCTTGGGGGTTCAGAGGGGGGATAGTGGGAAGCTTCCAGTAGAAGAGCTTCTCTATAGCAGGTGTGAAATAGAATACAGGTGTCCTCTGACCCAATTACACCAGTAATACCACATCAGGCGTAGGAGAAACTATAGGTGAGACCTGGCCTGCTCACATCAGAAATACTGCAGGTGTGTAATAGAATATAGTGTGCTCTGACCCACTCACGTCAGGAATACTGCAGCAGGTGTGGGATAGAATATAGTGTGCTCTGACCGACTCACATCAGGAATATTGCAGCATGAAAAAAACAAAAGGACCAACAGGCTTCCCGCACTACTGTCAGCAACTCTCAGCCCCCGGCGTGGTCCAGCAACCTTTGTCCCTATCTAGCCCCCACAACAGCAGGTCATGGTGTTCCCAGCTCCGGTTCCCTAACCCCGCTGTGGTCGGTCGTCCCACATTCCAGTAACCCTGTAGCAGGGTGTTCTCATCGTGGCAGACCCTTTGGACCAGGGCCCTGAGATGTCTCCACCCAACTTGTTAATTTCCTTTGGCATGGTCGCTGCCATGCCAGCCCCATTTAATGATGGCCCACCTCGCGGTTTGATATCACAGTACCCAGTATCCAGGTAAAAATCAAAGCTCTTGAAGCTTATAGTTAATCAGTCAGATTTCTATATCAACAATTCTCAATTCACGAGATGTCCACACAATAATTTCAAGGCCAATTGATAATGGTACAAGCTGCCCACCTAGAATAGACAAGCTATCCCACTCATTCTATCCCTATATGAAATCATATCTACCTGTGTCTATTTAAAGCCACGCTGGTTCAGGATCTTTTTCCTGTCCGCCCTCCATCTTGATTCTCCTTCCTCTCTAGTCACTCCCTCTCTCTGCAACTCTTAGCTCCGCCTTCCTTTTCCCTGTCCAATCACAGGCCCCCTGCTGCACTAATATTTTAATGTAATTGGACAGGCAAAATCCTACCGCATGTGTAGACTCGACTACAGGTGTGAGACTTGCTCACCTCAAGGGTACTTCAGCAGGTGTAGGATAGAATACAGTGTGCTCTGACCCACTGACATCAGGATTATGATAGCGTGTGTGGGATAGAATACAGGTGAGATCTGACCTCACCGCATTAGGGATACTACAGCAGGTATGGGATAGAGTACAGGTGTGTTCTGGCTTACACATACCAGGAGTACTGTGAATATGAGGAATACGTTTGTTGTCATAGGTTCAGAATTAGTTTATTTTCTGAGGCAAAACAACCTGCCATGACCTAAGAATATGAATTATGTGAAGTAAACCAGGCTTGGAAAGACGAATGCCGCATGATAAGGTATATAAGCAGTAGTATTTGGGTGGGATGAGGGAGGAGGATCATAGAAAGGTTGGACGATGTATGCTGTACTACAGTGAGGAGAAATGAGTTCTGGTTGTCCCTTGCATAGTAGGATGATGATGGTGAGGGATGCACAGAATATCCCAGATGGGTATAACAAATGCCTTTGACAAAAGATAAATGCCTTAAGAATTTAGCCCAAGGTGGACATTATACACATTTGATTAAGAATGTTATCCCATAAATATGTATATTTTAATGTATAAATTAAAACACAAAAGAACGTTGGAAATTCTTTTAAAGAACATAAATTCCTAAGTAAACAATACTAGTAGTGACATAAACGTGAATAATGCCATTCTTACTTGTAAATTTAAGTCTGAGACATTTTTCTTAACATGCATTAAATCTACTCTAACTAAACTGACTTGAAAACATAGCTTCAGGGCTAGACAGATGGCTCAGTGGTTAAGAGCATGGACTGCTCTTCCAGAGGTCCTGAGTTCAATTCCCAGCAGCCACATGGTGGCTCACAACCATCTGTAATGGGTCTGATGCCCTCTTCTGGTGTATCTGAAGACAGCAATGTTGCACTCATATATAAAATAAATAAATCTTTAAAAAGAAAAGAAAACATAGCTTCAGGCCAGTTAAGGAGGAGGCTGTCTCTTCAAAGTTCATCCAAACGTAGTTCCGCACTTGTAATTTCCTCCCTCTCTTTCCCATCCCTCAGCCAGAACATATCTTCATGTCATGGACTCTGGCTCATCTTTGGCCATTTTTGATATGTTATGAGGACAATCATAGAGCATGTTTCTCAAGGTGCCTTTTCCATTTTGTGCTGCTGAGGTTATGTTTTTCTGTGTTCGCATTGATGATAATTGTTAAGTAGCATCCCACAATTTAAAGGAATAGCCTATGTTTTATTTAGACATCTACTTTTGATGGCCCATTTAGGTAGTTTCACATATTCCCCATTATAAATGATATAACTGTGAAATTTTTATTTATCTTTCAGTGTTCACTTTGAATGAATTTTAGACTACTTGTAAACTTGTCAGTAGGAAAACACACTCACATGCTCAGATTTCTCCCCAATTTTCAGCGGATATTTTATATCTTAGTTTCCCAACCTCAGTCTTAAAGATATTTTGAACCACAAAGCCATCTATAGAAAAAGGCTGCCATGTAATAATTTTTAGAGGAGTCTTGCCTTCTACCCAGTACATGACCAATCCTCTCCCCCAGCTTGTGGTAACCACTGAGATCTCTAGAAAGTACCCGCTCTGGAAGGCAGAATCCTTCCTCCTCCTGCTACAAGAAGCAAACATGAATCCATTGTATCTACTTTATCAATTTAAGCAACTTGAAATGTTTTATCTCTGTTTATCTGCCTTTCACGTTTGATATGATCATTGTTGCCTATTTTTGAGACTTCTTAAATTCATTTTTATTGACTCAGTATTTATTTTTAATTGAAATATTTACATATGATATATTTCAATTATGTCCTCCCTTCTACAACCTCTCCCATTACTACCTAGTTTTAAGAAAGGATAATCTCCCAGGAAAGTTTTTTGTAACAAACCACCAGACAAAGCTATGGTTAGATTTTTAGCTTCCATCAATATAAAAATGACCTTTGGATTGCCAAGTCCTGCTTGTCCCTATGGAAGGGATGGAGTGACATGGTTTCCTGCCACTGGAACAGAGCCAGCAGGGCATGGGCTTCCACAAGTGTTGACAGTTGCTGGGCATGAGACTTGTTTGTATAAAAGATTTATATTTTACTTCATGTTCCTCCTTCAGGAACTAGTCTCCCTGCCAAGGTTATTTCGGAATGTCCTCTCGGCCAAGGCTAACGATTCCATGATAATCAGAGACAGCATGAGTCCAGAAGGCAAGGGTGGGTTTAATGTTTCAGCAAAATGATAAGTGATGAGACCTTCAGGACAGCCCCTAAGCTGGTGGGAAAAAAACTCTGAAAACATGAGTTCAAAAATACATAATTTCTCACTTATGCAAAATATAATAAGCAATATGAATTGTATAAAGAGCTTCATGGGCCTAAAAGAACAAAGCCAGCTGCACTGTGAGCCACCTTGTCAGAAAGACACTAAAGAAGGAGACAAAGAGATTTAGGGAGTGGTGTTCACAGTGCAAGATCCCACGCAGCTAAGTTCATTGTTTGTGCTTACAAAGGTAGGCAGATTCCTGAGTTCGAGGTCAACCTGGGACAGAGCAAGTTGAGGTTCAGGCCCAGGTGTAGTGGGAATGGTAATTTCAAGACAGGATCTTACCCAGCTAAACTTATTTTCTATGCTTACAAAAACAGGTAGATCTCTGAATTCATTTGCAATGTTAAGAAAAAAAAAGAAAAGAAAAAGAATGTGCTTGGTGTCTTTTTCTAAGAATCATGGAGCTGAGGTCATGGAATGCTGATTCTTGGAATAATCAAAAGGGAATTCGGAGTACAACTAAGTTGATAAGTAAATAAAAGACTGGGCTTTGGTCTGTGAGATTTGAGCTATCTGGAAGCTGTCTGGAGAAAGCTGTCTCAAGCAGAACACAGACTGTCAGATTGTACCCATGATTGACTTTGAGTCATTCTTTTGTCTTTTCACTGCTTTCAAATAATCCTTCTCTCAGGAATCTCGCTCCAAGACCAGGCTGGTCATTGGCAGTGGATAACTTCCAACCTGCAGATTTTAGACATAATCAAACATTTTAACCATAGTCTTGAGTGTGTCCCTGAAAGTTTACATAAATTACGAACCACTATTCTACTGAGGAACCTACTTGTTACTGATGTATCCGTTCTCTCATTGTATTGAGTGTGCATCGCTAGTGCATGACTCCTTTGTTAAAATATTTTTCCACATTCATTGTATAGTTTATGGCTTCTTGCAATATATTTCTCATTTTCAGGGTGGCACTTTTAAATATCAAGGAGACCAATTATTCCTATCTCATGATCATACGTCACTATACTGAGGAAAATTTTCTCATCTCAAGTCAAGAACTAGTTCTAAGAATGCCGTGTGTGTGTCAAGTACTGTGCTGGGCATGTTAACATGTAAAAACATGCATAGTTGACTCCATACTACCATGATGGTCAACAGAAGAGAATATATATTCTGCTGGGAATGAAGTGTCTTGATTTTAGTAACATACCATTCTGTCTGTTTTACCATTCATTCACTCGTTTATCATTTCTGTAAAGTATTTAATTGATAAAGATCAAATGCACCCTAATTGTATAATGTGGTGATTTATAGACCTATTGATTACATAATGATTACCCAATCAAATTAGTCAACCCACCCATAATACCTGTATTGTCCATTAGGTCCCCAGAATTTGTGTATTATCTAACTCCAGATTACCACCCTTTGACCAACTCCACAATGATACTGACCGTGCACTATCAAAAAAAAAAAAAAAGCTATCATTAAATAAACTAAAAATCATAATACTGATGAGAGCTTGGAGAAAATACAACCCAAGCATGATATGGATGGTTGTGTAGTGATAGAGCCATTGCAGAAAAGTTTAGAGTTTTCTAAAACAAACAAACAAAAATAATCTTATTTACAGCAATACTAGTTATAGACACATCCAGTGGAAATAATTGTGTATTAAAGAATCAGTTGGCATGTTCATGTTGTCTGTGCTAATCATAACAGTCAAGAAGTAAAAACCGGAGTACTCAGTGACGGTGGAGAAAATGAACATTGTGTAGTGTCTACATTCAGGTATTGCAGGACTTTTGGGGTCACGCTTGCAATTTAATAACAATGAAGACAAGGAGATATCTAGAGAGTTTAAAGCTTGTGGCCTGTTTGTTGGGGCAGTCTCTCAGCTGGCCTCCTAACTCAGTCTGACTTCTCTGTCATTGCATCTCTCCATGGGGCTCCCACTGCTCCACCTCCTTGCCTGCTTCTGGACTTCCGGCATCTCTCACCTTCCCCTCTGTGTGCCTGGTTGTTCTGCCCCAGCCTCAGCTGCCAGTTCTTTACTTTAGAGAAAGCCACAATCCTTATTCATCCAGTCCGAACCAATCATCAGCAGGATAATACCTGGTCCATCTTTCTCTCTTGCCTTTTGGCGTTGAGGGCTACTTGATCTTTACCACGGCTGAGTGCTTTTTAACACGATAATCTCAGAGATACCTCTTTTTGGGCAGGCGAGGAAGTGACAAATACTTACATATAAAAAGCAGGCCATAAAGCATAGAAAGGACAATATCAAACATCCTGCCAGCACTGGGCTCTGCCAGCAAAGAAATTAACAACTGAAAATACAGGGCCGTGCCTACATAGCCATTTGATACAATATATGTGGGTATAGGTCTCCCCTTTTTAGTCCAAGAAATGGCTTTATCTCTTAACATCAGTAAACTATACAATAAGAACAAATACAAGAACTATCAGGGTAAGAATTATACTCACAATGGCCAGTCCATTTGTATTTGGCAACTTTGAAGGAAGTACTCTACCATCTATCCTATCTTGTGTGTTCAAAGTTCTGTAGAGGGTTTGTGTCAGATTAGTGAAGGAAAAAAATCTGAAGCATATATATATATATATATATATATATATATATATATATATATATCTTAAATAATTTCACATTCTCTAAACTTCACAACTTACATTTACCAACCTTAAAATACCTTTTTATAACTTAAGATTTCACATCCTCCAACTTTTATAACTGGCATTTCCCACCCTTAAACCGTCTTCTTTCACCCTAAAATACTTTCTTAAATTCTACGCAACTTAAGCTTTCATGTCTTCCAACCTTTGAAAGCTTCACACCTCTTTTTTTGAGTTTCTTTTCTGAATCTGGTAACACGGAAAACTGTGAGGCAGACATGTAGCTCTAGGAGAGTGAAGTCTGTGGTCTGAATGTTACCTATGAAGATAGCTAAAGAGGTTGCGGCCGATAAACAGATAAAACTATAGTCTTCAAACCCACTGGAGACACAAGAAGGATAAATTTCACCTGCGTAAGCAGGAAGTGCAGACCAAGCAGCTCCCGAGTCTATAAAAATGACAGAGACTTACTAGCTACCTGGACAGCAACCCAAGGTTTTTCTACAGTTGGTGGGCCACATCTTCAGCCACCAGGTCCAGAAAACTTGACAGACTTTCTTGTGAAGCTGTACATTATTTAAAGAAAGAAAAATCATATTTGTGACAACGTAGATGACTGCGTAGGAAGTAACATTAAGTAAAACAAGCCAGGTAGAGAAAGGATGTGGAATTGAACTGTGTGGAACATAAGATTGGTGTTAGCGATCAGGCACCTCCGTGGACAGCCCAAAAAGGATCCCATGACAATGTTGGCAATCAGACATCTTCCTAGCTAGCCCCCGAAGGGCTTGGTGCAACAACAAGACACTTCAGCAACATCTGCCCAACAATTTCCATTGTTTCCCGTCGTCTCCTGTGCATGAGCCATGGCCCTGGTAAATAGGTGGGGCTCCCCACCCTCAACCCCGTCCCCAGCCTCTGTACCTCTTCCTTTACTTCCCTCCTGAGGTCTGTGGAACGGTGTGACTTTGTCGGAACCACCACTTATTTCCATCACTTGAAAGGGCATGATTCTAGGATTGGTAACAGACGGGAGGGGACCTACCAAGATTCCAGCCTTCTACACAGTTGTAGAAGATAAGGCTGGAATAGGGACAGGGCCTGATTGGTAAATGGCTTCGAGTCTCTTTCGGTGGGTTCTGGACACACATGTGTTTGAGGTCCACTGCTGCCAGAGAGAAAGGTGACTGCTCATTTGCCACCTCTGTGTCACCTTCACGGGCACTTGTGAAACTACACCTTGCTCTGTGTGTTCTTGCCAGGTCACTGCATTGAGACCCAAACATCAAATGCGAGAAAACTGGCAAAGGCCACTTCTTATCTAAGTCTTCATGTGGTACGCAGCACGGCTAGGACATATATAGACTCTATGATTTTATTTCATAACCATGGCTTGCAAGTGCCCCGTCACTCCGGTCAGTGTGGGTCCTCCAGGACAGACTGAGCCCACTTGGGTTTACACTGTACAGGTCTACTCCTAGCCGTGTTAAAATGGATCCTAGTAAAAATACTGTTGGCTGTCAAAGTAATTTACTTAAATTTAGCTAAGGGTCTCCACTAGTGAAAATTACTCCTATTGTTATGAGTGGGACTTACATATTTATTTACCTCTGTTTGGGGTTTATTAAAACAGAATATTATACCAGATTACTTTTTTTGTTTCAGGACTACTTTATATTAAAAAAACATTTAATGAGCTTTTCAGAAATTATTTTAAAACTTTGCATCATATAATAACATGCAGTATTATAAATGTCACACACATAAAAAAAAAATAAAAACCGTATCTGCCAATGTGACCTTCCGTTTGACAAGAGAGGGTTTTTTAAGTGTTGGGAAGTGAAAAAGCACCTTTTAAGAAGCAACCATGGGAGGAAGGGTTTACTTTGGCTCACATTCAAGGGTATGGTCCATCTTAGTGGGAAAGGCATGGGAGAAAAAACATGGGGCAGCTGGCCATGGTGCACCAAGAGTCAGGGAGCAGAACGAGATGGATGCTGCTATTCAGCTAGTTTTCTGGTTTTGTGTTACTAATGAACTCTCTCCTAAAGTAGTACCAGCCACATTAGGGTAGGTCTTTCCATCCTTAATTTACTGGATGTAGAAACCCCCTCAAGGCCTGCTTAGAGACATGGATATTCAGTGACTCAATATTAACTATGACACCTAAATTTTATTTTTTTTTCATACAGATTCCCAGGCTTCAACATACAAAACATAGGAAACAAAACTTTTAGCTACTTCTCCCTGTCCTCACTGGTTCATTTAGATATGTGCCCAGTATATGCATTTATTATACTTCCTCATTGGTTCATTTAGATATGTGCCCAATATATGCATTTGAATAGCATAGTTTGACATCTTTCAAACATAAAGGGTGCTCACTGGAAAACTCAGCTAATAACTAAGATAATTGCGTAAGTGAGACAGTTTCCACAAGCATTGCACCTTTTAAGATAAAATATCTTTAAATGGATGGGCACTAAGAGGTGAGCTCACTGGAGTTTGCTTTTTCTTCACCTTGAAGAAAATGTTTACGTTTCTCTTGCTTGATGTAAGCGGTCAGGTCACGATGGTGCAGGCAAGATTCAAAGCAGTTAGTAATCTGGGTATTTCAGCATCACTTTGCCGTGTTCTTCTAAGAATCCATCTAGAAGAAAATATTTCCCAACACTGGACATTGTAAGTAAAACAGCAAGTGAGATGTTCTTCTCCAATTTGAGGTTTGTTGTGGGGAAGCCTGAAAAGTCTCTGAACACACCTAGAAGGAATTCCTAGATTATCTGAATTAAGGTAGGAAGACCCACCTGAAATGGGAGGGGCACAATTGCATGGGATCCAATTATACCTCTAAGTAAAACACAACTCGGCTCATGAACTACAGAGACAATAATGTTCTGCTTGATGTCTGTTGTTTTGGAAACCTGTTTTCTGTTGCAGCAGGTTGTGGGTCTGCCTTATAAGAGGAAGTGCCCAGATCTCTACCCTGTTCCCTGTTTAAAGTGAGTGAGCTGTGGTTTGCCCCCTAGTGGAAAGTCTATGTCATTACACAATGCAGAGCAAAAATAAATGAGCTAGTCCTTTGTGTACTGCCCTGACTAATGAATGGTTTGGGTGAATTCATTCATTTGACTCTTATGAATAATAAAATCTAGGAGGATCCTAGCCGGACCAGCTCTGAACAGTGGGATCCAGTACTGCACAAAAAGAGAAAGCTAGTTGAGCCGGAGTCATTCACTCATTAATTTTCTCTCTCTGTCTCCCTGTCTCCCTGTCTCCCTGTCTCCCTGTCTCCCTGTCTCCCTGTCTCCCTGTCTCCCTGTCTCCCTCTCTCCCTCTCTCCCTCTCTCCCTCTCTCCCTCTCTCCCTCTCTCCCTCTCTCCCTCTCTCCCTCTCTCCTCTCTGTTGTAGCAATAATTAGTTAATCTGCTTTGTGCTCCTGCAGAGGGTCATGCTCCCAGCCACCTACCAGAGCCCTCTGGATTCAAGAATGAAACACACACACACACACACACACACACACACTCATGCGAATGTCAGTTAATTTTAATATGCCTTGACTAGCTCAAAGGCTGGGCAGTTCTTATCCTTCCCACTGCTAGCAAACACTCCCCTCTGGTACTTCTGAGTTAACATCTTTTAAAATCTATATTTCATCTCTGCTGTCCTAAACACAGTTAAGGAAGTGGCCCATGTGGTCACTTTCCCTGACTCTCACATGTCAGCAGACATTTAGGTCTGATTTTTCTTCTCCTCCAGCATCAATCTCTCTTCCTTCCTCTCTCCCAGTTCCTAACCCACTCATATCCTAAGATCCTGACTTAGTCTACCTGCCCAGCCATTGGCTATTGGCTCTTTATTGATCGATCAAAAACCAGTTGGGGACAAAGACCTTCAGCATTTGGATAAGCAGATTCCCAATTTGGGGGGCCAGATTAATTCATAGCATTAGAACCAATCCCCAGCTCTCTGTATCTCTCTGTCTGTCCCTTTGTCATCTCTGTCTCTGCTTCCTCCCGACTGTTAATGCTACACGGTCAGCTGACTCACATTTCTGCCGCCATGTGTCCCTCAACATGAAACGCACAAGGGAAACCAGGGCTACTTTCCTGCTAGGGGCAGGTGGTGGCTCCTCCTTCAGTGAGATCTTCTGGCCACACACAAGGTGATGACTCATGCTAGAAGATGTGGTTTTAGCCATTTCTCTTGGATATGGAATTCTGTAACAGTGTGTGCATCCCAGGGAGCACCTGTCGTCTCTGTTTAGCACATTCACTCCACTTTTCTACAGACCTTGAAAATCTGATCTCGATACAATAATGAAGCTTACCTGACCTCATAAAACTGTTAAAATCCATCCATTTCATAAGAGCAGTAAGGTAAATTATTAACTTCTATACATCAGCATAAGGTAGATTTTATCCTAATATCTTATATACATGTTTGGTTGGACTTAACCTGGTTTCTTCTCTCATGGCTCAGATGATTCTGTTAAGTTAATTTTCACTCTTTTGTTATCTTTATCTTTCTTATTTATTTACATTTCAAATTATCCCCTGCTATCCACTTTCCTGGTTTCCCCTCTGAAAACCCCCTATCCTATACCCCCTCCCCTGCTTCTATAAGGGTGGTTCCCCCACCCACCCACCTCACCACTCTGGCATTCCCCTACACTAGGGCATCGAGCCTCTCCTCCCACTGCTGCCCAACAAGGCCATCCTCTGCTACACATGTAGCTGGATCCATGGGTTGCTCCATGTGTACTTTTTTGGTTCTGTATGTTGAGAATGTGAAACTTAGAGTATCTTCTGAGCTCAATGCTTAGTCCTTAAGTATGACAGAAATTGATGCAACCCAATAATATTGTATTTTAGAATAATATGCTAAGTACAAATATACATATTGAGAGAGAGAGAGAGAGAGAGAGAGAGAGAGAGAGAGAGAGAGAAACACTCACTCCAAATATACTTCAAAAGAGGGAGAGCAGAAAGGGAAAGAAGAGGAAGGAAGAAAGGCAAAACAGAGGAAAAGACACTCTCATTTTACCTCCAAATTTTCCCTGGATGGCAAAGGATGCCTTTGCCACTTTGCCACAGTCTGACTGAGGACAACCGAGTTCAGCCTGATTTTCTTCCAGGTGAGCCTCACGCCACCTTTCTTGAGCAACGGTGAAGAGGAGCGGGACAGGCCTTCTCACCACAGGGCCCGGCCTCCAGGGAGTTCACGTCTGTTCTGCTGCTGCAGTCGGTCTTCAGCCTCCGCAGCATCAGCAGGATCAGCCTGACTTTTACAAATGGGGTTTCAGGTTTCCTGGGTCATCACTTTGCCCTGAATGTATCCTTAGCCTTTCTTTCTCTACTCCAGTTTCCAATAACTAAGATTAATATTTTAGTTATTTACACCCCAATAAAACATGCCCAGAGTACTGTATTTACCATTTATAGTGACATCAAAGTGTCATTTCTACAAAAATCATAGTATTCATGTAGACCGATTAGAGTGTTTATGCTATAATATCTGAATTTGGCTGCGTTTACGTTTACCCACTTATGAGAAATGGTCCACCATGCATGAAACTTAAATGCGTCTAGATCAGTAATTCAATAGCAAATGTTTAATAGCTATGGACCGATGAAGCAATTGCTTGTCAATGTTAATGTGTGAGCCATTGGACGCACGATATTTAACAGGCTTTGATTGCACATTATTAAAATAGGACTTCTGAACTTGGCTATGTTACAAATCACTCTAGCCTCAGCTTAAGGACTTCCATTGCTGTCAACAAATGCATGCTGTAGAAGAGACTTTAAAGGAGAAAGCACATTTTCTCCCTCAAAGTATCATCTTACAGTACGCAGAATAACCTTAATTGTTCTGTGATGAACTTTGAAGTGAGTGTGCTTGAGTTGGCTGATTTCCTGTCCCATTTTGTAGCTTCATATTTGCTAAATAAATACACATTTTCGTTCCTTTGCTGAATGACAGGGAACCTCTCCTGAAACGACATATGGTTGATTTGACTCAGAAATGTTTTGACAAAGGCTGTGATGGTGTGTGGTAGAGAGTGGGCAGCATATTGCTCTGTCAGTGGCTTAACTGAGAGATGTTTCATCACACTGTCCCCTCCAATTAGCCAGTTGTCAAGTAATTCTGAGCCTAGATGTTCCCTGGTGAGCGCTGCTTTGCCTGTTGCTCTAAGAACCTGAGGAGTGTCATCCTAAGAAAGTTGACATTGGGCGGATCCTACATATTCCAACAAAGATTCTTACTCAGCTTCTCCACACTTAATAAGAGGTGGAGCAACTTAAAGAGGCTCCTTTGGCTCACACTTTTGGACGTTGAAAGTTCACACAGCACGGGGCAGGTTCTGAGGCAGCCTCATGAACAAACAGCAGGCGTGTGGAGGAGAGTGAGAGAGATCATGTCATCAAGAAGGGTCTGCTCTTCGGATGTTTTGATGACAATTTGGTCTTTAGAAACTTCCTTCCAAGAGTGGTTCTCCCGTGGACTAAGGGGTTGAGCTTCTCAGAGAGCCCCACTCTCAAAATGTTCTACTGTCTTCCATGATTGCTAGTCTGGAACACAGTGCAGGAACCTTGAGAGAGAACACACTTGAACCAGACCAAGACCATATCCTCTCCAAAAGCCCACACTTCATCCCTCTACTGTGAAGTTCCTGTAGAGTCTACAGTAAGGATTCCAGGTTGTTTCATCTCCTGCCCAGGCACTGTGGTGCCTGGCTGTGAGCTATTTGTCTCTTCAGCCAGGGCTTCCAAAGATAGCTGAGCTGAAGCCACCAGCCTTGTTCAGCGGATACTCTTTATGCTCTGACAGGCCACTGATCTCTTAGTATTATCTCCAAAAGGAAGAGTGCCACAGGTTAGTGGAGACCTGGCAGTTCCACTCATCTTTCTTCTCCCTGGGGCATGGCTGTGAGCTTTACTGGTGGGGGTGGGAGTTGGAGGACCAAACATCTCTCTGGACCCACCCCAGGAAGGCATTTCTGCCTGGAATGAAGGTGCTCACAGAAACCAGACTTGCATGATACATTTTCTCCTGTAAGGTGCGCCCTTTGAGGCCTCCTCTCTCAGTAGAGGGCTTCCCTCACAGTCCCACCATCTTCAGTCACTCGGCCTCTTTCCCTGAGATATATTTAGTCATCACTTCTGTACTGTGAAAGTTGATCCTGTCCCCAGTTTACAGGAGCCCATGAGCAACAGAGACCTCACCATTTAGGTACCCGCCCACCACTCTTACCTCATTGCCCTGGTAACAGAAGGCAAACAATAGACACCCATAGCTTAGCAACGAGTAACTCTGGTACCTCATAAACAAAAACATAGAGGGAATCGGTCCCCTGGAGAAGTAAGAAGAGCTCCTTGACTAGAATTTGCTTACTCCTACTGCTTGTTAGATAGACAGCTGTTATAGGACATTTGATTATTGTACACTGAAGACTTAATTATTAGCAATACATAAAAACTTATTGATACTGTGTTTCTTTGATGTAGTTAGATGTGTCCTGAAGAGATGTAGTTTGGGTGCACCTCTAAAAGCCTCCGTGGATAAGAACTCTAAAGAGTAGAAAGTTCCTGCCTATGTTAAGGCAAGTTGCTTGGGAGAGGTGTTGCGGTCTTTGCTCTTTGAAGCAAAGTCATCTGGGCGGCTTCGACCTAGCCCCACATAAAGGTGAAATGGTTTCTTTTATAAGCAATTGGACCTTTGATAGACCCCACTCCCACCCACTTCGGAAGAGCCTTTATAGAAGGAGCTCTGGTGAGAGATAGGTGTCTTGAAAGGTAGAATAGCTCAGTAGGATGACACAGACAGATATTTTAAAGAGCTAGCAGTTTAACTGGAGAACCAGGATCGTGAATAGATATTTTGTATATAGTTAATAAGTATTAGACAATTTAGACAGTTTCAGACAGCTGTTGAAAAATGTTTCCAGACAGGGGGCCAGGCTTTTTCTCTGTGGCATGTCTGCACAGTCTGGTAACAGTGACACTGTGACAGCGTTCTTCTTTCCTACACACAGTCACAAGCATCAGTATTGATTCATTGGTAATTAAAGGAGCAGTAAAAAGAAAAAGGAGTCGTAGCATTTAACCTCACTATCTACCTTAAATCTGATGAGAATTCAAGGAAGGGACCATACGGACAGTCCCTTGACGGCAAACTTTGAACAGTTGACACATTCCATCCTTGTCACAGGAAACGTTAACTATGAGGCTGTAAGTAGGAGTCCTGGCAGGGCTTTAGTGACTTCGGATCCCGATACCTCTTTCTCAATTACCCCCTCCCACACTCTCAATAAAGGTGCATGGTTGTTTTCTATTGTTTCCAATAAAGACAATGAAGA
The DNA here is from genome assembly GCF_004785775.1 of Grammomys surdaster. NCBI lineage: Eukaryota > Metazoa > Chordata > Mammalia > Rodentia > Muridae > Grammomys > Grammomys surdaster. The sequence goes on from NW_021604622.1 coordinate 25,658,741, forward strand.
ATAGAATGGAAGCGATTTATCCTAGTGACTTGGCCAATAATCTTCCATACAGAATTGAGTCCAACTTAATATTATATTGGCATTATACATAAACCAGGTGATATAATTTAAAAAGGAGCCACTTGCTTTTTGATAAGTTACCGGTTTCTTAGATTGTCTAGATTGATTATGTCACTAATTAAAATATATAAACTGAAAAACTGTCAGATCACATGAAATGTGGAAAATAAATGTTCTGGTTTTGATATCTATTTTAATCAATCTACAGTGAGATTGATTTCTAACAGGGGGTGTCCAGATTTCCATCCTCATTAACCATTAGTGTTTGGAGTGTTCTGTGCCTTCTCCCTTAGTGGACACTCTGTGTCATTACACAACACAGAGCTTGCAGAGGGGCGTGCCCTGCGTGTGCTGCTCTGCTAATGGCTTTAAGTGAATTCACCCACTTGCATCTCATGGCTAGCATAGCAAAATTATGATGAAGACTCTATGACTGTCTTCAGAGTGGGGGTTTGGTGTACACTTAATCGAGAAACTTCCCAAAGCCATATGTTGACAAAGAAGCAGGAACTGGCTTTGAGGACAGCCGTTCTGGACCCATGACTCTTGTTAGCTACATGAACAGCCAGCCTCGCTGTAGCTAATGGTCTGTCCATCCACAGAAATGCTGTGCTCACAGAAACGGAATTACATTTCTCTTGCTCATTTTGAAAACAGCCTTTGATCACAGAACTTAATTTTATGGTTTGTAAATACACAGAACAAAGCTTAAAAAAGAGGTCCCCCTTTCCATTGTGTCACATTTAAGAGAATTGTGTTGCTCAATTTTCAAAGTATATCCAGAGAAAATTATTAGTTTGTCCAGGATCCAGTGGGGATATACATGAGCAATGGAAACATACCGAAGTCACAGGAAACATAGCATCCAGCTGATGAGGAGTCAGGCAACTGAGGTCAGGCAGCTCCGCACACAGCACATGAGGACAGTCCAGTCTCCAAGGAGGACAGAACTTGTCTCAGCAAGGACAGCTGACTCAGAGATACCCTAGGGAAAAGCTAGAACTGGGGAGAGCAAAGCAGAAAGTGCCTAGGAAGGGAAAGCCTTATGACAATAGTACCTGCAGGCCGGTTACAGGCAGTGATCAGCCACTGAGGAGTGAGTGGCTCATGTACCAGTAAGCTACTCACTCCTATGTATAACCAAGCATCACCAATTCAACTGAGTGGGTCACAGTCCAGAAAAATGAAGCAAAAGACATGAAAGTAGGAGGGCGTCTTGCTCAGAAGAAGGGCTTCAGCGAGCATGTGGGGGGATGAGGAGACCATAGGGAGTAAAAATGAGCAAAATACATTGTGTACCTGCATGGATGAAACTGTCATGGAATAAGAATTAATTAATAACAAAAGAAGATGTTACAGAAGGTTCCAGAAGGAAGGGTGACATTTTAGGGGCAAAGTTTAAAGGCACGGTTAGAGCCAATTTGAAAATCTCCTGGATTAGCGCATCAAGAGGACGCATTTTTGAAGCTAATGAGTAGAAAAAGAAGGAACAAAGAGAACAGTTGCATCTTTCTAAGCTGCAGCAGAGGTGAGGGTATTGTAGGTAACGGTCCCAGTTCACTCACACATACTGACACAGGTGAGTCTCTCCCAGCCTTATAGACAGAGACACTGAGATTTGGAGATACAGAACACTCCCATGCTGCCCATTTTGATCTCTGCTGTAACATGACTTCTCGGTCTGTTGGAAGTTTAGACACTTCATGTGTGGCCGTGGAGAGGCATATGTTAGTTCAAGTCATTTGCACATGTGACCACAGAAGCACCACATTTTGGAAGGCTAATTTTAGATGCATTTTCAAAGAATCACACTGATTTAGACTCTGAAATAGGTCAATGAAAACACCAAATATTTCCTCTTATTCTGTGGGGGTCGTTCCCTCCTGTCAGGCTTCCAAACCGTATGCATTGTAAATTACAGCCACAGGCTGACTCTTAATAGTGTTTCTAGGGGAGGGAAGGGAGGCCAAAATTGTTTTCTAGAATTAATACAAAGTTGCCTGAAAACTTAACCTTCACATAATGAATCAGGCCAAGCTGGAAACATGATAAATTTAATTATAATTGACTCTATGTTGCTATTGGTAACATTTGCATATTCATCAAGTCCCATGAAATAATTTTTCCTACTTACTTGAGTGTTAAAACAGAGAAAAGGTCAATGCACAAGAAAGGGGAATAATGGAGTTCTCTCTAATTAAAAGGCAAGCAGCTCACTGGTTGTGATCTTCCCAGACTCACTCCACTGGGAATTTCTCTTCTCAGTGAGAATCAGCCATGTGTACAACTAACCTGGTTGCTTGGGCTGGGAGACTTATGATCAGTGGGGAGGAAAATGGAAGTGGAATTCCAGTGTCATACACAAAGACCCAAGATGTTTCTGCCTCGGTGCTGATGGATCCTGTTGCTGGGCTACACCTCTCAGGGTCTAGCCCTTGCATCCATTCATCATCCCCTGGACCACACAATCCAGGTCATCTCAGGGTGATATCCTGAGGATGGAGTTTCCAGGACAGGGATCTTGGCTTTTCTCATTCACAATTGGATAGAAAAGAGGTCCCCTTGGGCACTCTTGTAACACTGTAAGGAGAACTTCCTCTGAGTCCAATGACAAACCACTCCTTACACTGTCTGATAGAACATGTTTCCACTCTATCCAAACACTGACAGTCAAGTTGGACTGAATCTGAGGGATATAGATTATAGGATATGGGCCCCTTGCAAATAAATATGGATTTTTCTTTCCCTCCCTCCCTCCCTCTCTCCCTCCCTTGATATCTCTCTCTCTCTCTCTCTCTCTCTCTCTCTCTCTCTCTCTCTCTTTTTGGTTTTTCGAGACAGGGTTTCTCTGTGTAGCCCTGGATGTCCTGGAACTCACTCTGTAGACCAGGCTAGCCTCGAACTCTCGAACTCAGAAATCCACCTGCCTCTGCCTCCCAAGTGCTGGGATTAAAGGTGTGCGCCACCACCGCCCGGCCCTATTGGCTGTTGAACTGTTGTTGTTGTTGTTTTTTTTAATCAAGGTGAAATTTATATAACACAGAAATAACCATTAAAAATCCATGGGTTATTTCATTTTATAGACTTATAATGTGAGATTATTTTACAGACTTATAATGGTAAAATCACGGACAATGAGTAATATCACAGTTCCATCAGGAGTCTTTGGTTCTTTCTACTTCTGTATCCATGAAGACTGTTAGGGAGAGATGGCTCAACGGTTAAGGGCATTGGCTGCCCTTCCAGAGGACTCGGGTTTGATTCCCAGAACCCACATAGCTAAGAACCACAGATGGCTAACAACAGTCTGTGGCTCTAGTTACAGGGTATCCAACACCTTTTTCTCACCTCCACACATATGCTGCACAGACACACATTCAGGCAAAACACCATACCGGAAAAAATAATAAAGGACTATACTATTTTTATGAAAAGAAGATGTTTCTTTGTCTATATAGTCAAAGATCTTGTCAGGCTTTGTGGATGGTAGAGAATAAAAGGATTTTTTAATTGATGGTTATTATTCTGTATATATTAATTAATGCTTGAAGTGAATATGGTAGCAGTTATTCCTTAGCCAGCTAGCTTCCCAAATAACCACACAGAGACACTTTTATACTTCAAAGCTTAGGTTTTAACTGGACAGACTGTAGCTCGTCTAAGTTAACCGGACCCCCAAGCCCCATCCAGCCATGTGGCTAGCTATAACTTCTAGGTCCACAATCACGTCTGTCTCTTCTGATGTCTTCTGTTGAGAAGCCCTTTCTCTCTTTTCTTCCCAGAGTTCCTTTCTTTCTCTTAGGAAGCCCGGATTTCACTCGTCCAGCTACTTGGCCATCAGATTTTTATTAAAGCCAATCAGAGAATGCCTTAGGGAGGGGAGGTAGGACAGAGACACTATTTCACACAGCATACCCCAACAGAATGATAGACAGTAGCATCAAAAATATGTATAAGATTAAAATATAGGAAACGGTAAATGATAGAAAGGACTCATACTTTACTGGGAAGAATGCGAAGCGATTCATTCACAGCAGGTGTAACTTTTTGGTGGTTTCTCACAATATTACACATGTGGCCAAATTACTGTATAGCCCAGTATCTCCACTCTTAGGCATATACCCCTAAGAGTTGGAAACAGGTACTCAGACATGCTCAAAGAAGCCTAATGATTCAACTGCTGGAACAGCCTCCTGGAATGTACACCTGTAAGGATACTTCTGAGTGCCTGTGAGAACACTCCAAGAAAACAAGACAAGAGTCTTGAGACCTCAGTTTCTTCAAAACATAAAATCGTTCTTGGAATGTGTTTTCATTCTTCTCCCAGGTGTAGCAATAGGAGTGAGTTTACTTCAGATTTCTTATGGTTGCTTGTTGCTGCTTTTTCAGCTAAAAGTTTAAACTCTTTATATTCCTCCATGGAACCTTTATATTCCCCCATGGGAAAACATGGTTTCACCATGTGAGGATTGTCCTTGTGGTTAGATACTGCTTGAACTCATGAAACCTTTACTCCCATGACTCTTCTTAACCCTCAGAGTATAAATTGTCTGAATCCCCGGAAAAGGTAAACCAGAGAGTTTGTCTCTCCAAGAAGCCAGCAGTGCTCAACAGAGACCTGTCACCATGTCTGGTTTTGCTACTGCATGAAGGAGAATTTTGAAGTGACCAGGCAAATGAGGATCAGAGCAGATTAAAGTGAGATAGAATCATGTGATTTCGGATCTTCAATATCTTAGAAGAGAACACACATGCAACAGATTTTATTCTCAGTGCTGGAGATCAAGGTGTCCAAGTGAGTGGCTGGTCATACTCCATTCCTTGTTTCTGATGAACAAATGAATAACAACTTTGTCAAGAACAAGGTAGACTGTCATCTCATTCTCTGCTCAAAACAACCTTGAAGGAAGTACAGAGTAAAAATTATACCAACTTTATTGTATTTTATCACATGTAAGTGTGTGTTGTAGGCATGTGATGCATGTATGTATATGTATGTGTGCTGTGTGTGTGCATGTATGTGTGCATATGTGTATGTATGTGGTATGTATTGTATGTGGTGTGTGTGTGTACATGTGCATACACATGCGTGTGCCCATGTCTATGTGGGGGGTTGCCATGTAGGGATTTGTGGAGACCACAGTTTGATGTTAAGACTTTTCCCTGATTGCTCTTACTGATTCCTCATTATTTTTTGAGACAGGATCTCTCACTGGACCTGGAAGTTTTTGCTGGACTGGCTTTCCAGAGAGCCTCCTGGATGCACCCATGTCTCCCTCCCAGCACTGGGGTCACAGGTGCACACATGCCTTACTTTATTTTCATGTGGGTTCTGCAGAATCTGAACTCAAGCCCTCAGGATTGCACTTCACTCAGTGAGCCATCTCCCCATTGCCCCAGACCCCACGCCTACTTCTTAAAGATTGAAATCAAAGGTGGCTGCTCAGAATGCTGTTAAATTCTGTAATCATTTTAAGCAAGAGGAAATTAAGTCTCAAGTGACTTTTGCAGGAACTGGAGCTCAGGTTACTGAATCCCAAGATTAGTGGTCTTCTCTTACCTACGCATTTCCCCCATAAATGTCTTTTTTACTTTATCGAAAAGCAATAACTTTTTAGTAGGAAACTGGGAAGATTCATTTTTACTACCTGTGTAACAGTGACAAATGGCCTTTGAGCTAACAACTCCCAAGATATGCTGTTTCCAATCTCTAATTGAAAAATTTACATTTATTGTTTATAAAACCCAGGTGTTACGTATAGTGAATTTTTTTGTAGGAAGAAACAATATCTAATCTCTCTTGACAAATAAACTGAATATATTCCATAAGGATTTCCAACCTACTGAACACTTTTAAATATTTACTCTAGCAGTATTATTTTCAATGAGTAGTCCATCTTTTTATATCATAATACATTAGATTTTTCTTATTTTTAAAGTGTCATTTATCTATGTTTTACTTGTTCTGGAATATTCCTTGCCCATTTTTTCCCTCCTATTATGTCACTCTCTTTCATATAATAAAATGACAAAATTCTTTTGAAAAGTTTTCATTCCATGCTAACTCATCATTCAGTGACCGTAATATACTAATTTATATAGACACCCAAGACAGAGGATGCAACGGATTAAGCAGAGTGAGATACAGCTATGTTCACATCCTTTTACTCATAAACGCACACAACACTGTCCACTTTGCACTTGGAGATGACGCCAAGACATTTCAGTAAAGATTGGTGGTAGACATTCTTCTTCGTTTTCTCTTCCTGCACTGAAGGGCAATACTGGAAATGTGGCCCACACAGGATTTACCCCGTGTGGGAGGCTCCTGCACTGCCCAGAAGCAGCCACAGTTTCTAACACTAATCGGTACATCTTGGAGACTTTAAACATATCTCAATGCTAGGACAAGGAGGTGCTTTCTACCTTGCCTCAGTTTGTAGATAGAGGTTTTTGTACAACACAGGATGGAGAGAGAGTCGAGGAGCAATGGGCTTGGGATAACTCAGGGCTTTGTTAGATCCTGTCTTCTTCTTAGTATCGGTTATTATCAGTTCCAATGGTTATCTCCCTCAGTTGTTTAGGGTTTCTAGTACATTGACGTCATTTAGAATTCATGGTGCTTGTCTCAAATTGAGAGTATCACTGGTCAGTTATAGAATTCTGGTTGATCACCAGGTTATATTTATGGATACAAAACTAATCCTAAGTTCGAGACATAAAAGTATAATTACATAGTTACAGTGGTAAAGTGAGAAGAAATATCCAAGTACTTGGGAACCTCTCAACCCAAATATGATCTGAATGTCTCTGTCCGCATAGATCTAAGATGTGTCTCCTAGTCCTGTGTACACAGCTTTTCCTATGACCATACACGTCCATGCACCTTTCTCTACCAATCTCAGCTCCTGGTCCCTGCAAGCTCTCCCTCTACCCCGTGGATTTGCCTGCTCCACTCTTCCTATTCACGGAATCGCATAAGTTTGGTTTGGTGTATTTGATTTATTTCATCAAAAAATGTTTTCCTTCATCCTGTCTGTAGTCTGTGAGAGCACTCTGTTCCTTTTCTACAGCTGGACAACAAATATGTGGAAAAATATATCAAACTTATTTACTATTCAGTGGAAAAAATCTAAACCGTTTTTATTTTCTCACTATGTGCATAATGTATTTTGAACATATAAGTTTGTGTATGAATATATATTTTTCAGCTCATTGCAGTATCCATGGAAGAGTGGAATTGCTGCATCATGGGTAATGATATGTAAGTTTCATTGTTTTTCAGAGGCTAAAATCATTTTACTTTTCCACCAAGATTCAGGATGGCTCCCATATTTTCACAAATCTCACAACCATTTTCTATTTCCTATTTTTTTAAAAAAAAATAAATTACAACCATTAGATGTGGACTGATATCTCATTATAAATTTGGTTAACAATTTCCTAATGATTAATGATGTTGAGTACCTTATCATAATCTAGTTATATATTTTCTTTGGAGAAATGCCTATTCAAATAGTTTGTTTATAATGTTTAAGGTCATGAGAAGATTTTATTTTATGTAACGGTCTTATACTGCGAAAAGTATTAAAATGTATAGTTCTTATTAAAAAAATTCAGCCATGCATATGGTAGTACCTACTTTAATACATCACTATAATACATTTAAAACTAACTTTGATATATTAAGTGGGTCTTATTATCAACTTAAACCTAAATTTACTTAATATTTTTTTAAGTTTCATGAAATGTCTTTTGTCTCTTCCAAGATTCAAAATACCATTTATTCATTTTGTTGTTGTCAGTTCCTTTTGGATATGAACTTTTCTCAGATATATTTTTAGTGTCTGTGTGTGTGTGTGTGTGTGTGTGTGTGTGTGTGTGTGTGTGCTGTTTTATATAGGAACATTGGATTTCTCAATAGTAAGATGCCGTTTTCTTGGAATTTGACTGTTTCCCAGGGGTTAGACTGGGATAAGGAGCTTTAAGGAGAAAGATCAAGGAGATAAATCATATTTGCTGTGAACCTTATCTAGACACTGGGCATAGGCACAGCCCAAAGCCTCCTGGGAAAACTTCTCTATTCAGACTCTACTGTTTCTTCTTTCCCATGCTGTTGTCTTTAAGAGCAGGTCACTGTGCATCATAGGTGTAAGCAATGTAGACAGAGCCACAATCCCCTTTGAGATTGGTTGGCTCTGTAATAAATGTTGTCATTTTCTCTTTGTTCACTCCTTTGGAATGTTGGACAGAAGTTCTCTTTTCTTGTGATTGCTATGGTTTTGTGTCCCGATAACACTTACATCATAGAATGAAGTAGAAATTATTTCATCTAATGCTTGTAAGAATCTTTTCATTTTTAAAAACATTTTTGATATTAATATTTTTAAATGTATATATACAGGGATATACATGCTAGTGAGTGCAGGTGCCCATGGAGATCAGAAATGCCTGATCTTCCTAAAGCTGGAGTCAGGCAGTTTTGAGCTATTCAGTCTGGGTGCTGGAACCTGACTTTGTGGGTACTGGGAATTTGACTCAGGTCCTCTGCACAAGGAGTATGCACTTAACCACTTTGCCATCTTTTCAGCTCTACTAAAGGTGTCTGTAAAGGGTTGTTGCTAAATTGTCTTAAATGATTAACAGAAACTATTAGCAAGCTCAACAAACCTCGAACTTTGCTGTGAGGGAGACTTTACAATAATAAATCCAACCTTCACATATTATATATGTATTAAAGACATTCAGAATTTCTATTTCTTCCTAGATCCCTTTTGATACTTAGTGTATTTGTTGGAATTTGTCCATTTGATGGGCATCATCTAGTTCATTATCATACAGTTCTTCATGGTGGTCCCTTATAATTCTCTTTATTTCCCTGAAGTCTTTTATAATTCCCCCTTTCATTCTCAGCTGTGTAATTTGACTATATCTCGTTTTTGATAAGAAACTAAAAAATTTGCAAGGGTGGGGGGAATGGTGAAACATCTTAATACTTGGGAAGCAGAGTTAGGAAGATCTCTGGTTTGAAGCCACCATCGTGCATATTGGGAGTTCCAAGCTAGCTTGGATAACACAGTGAGACTCTGTCTAAGCAAAATAAACATGTATTTTCTTATTTTTTTTAAATATCAACAACCTTGTTGACAAACATATTTAAATATCAGAAAACAGTTGTTGGATGTTTAATATGTTTTTAATTCTCTAGGTTAATTATGCTCTCATTTAAAGGATCAGTTTTGACTTTTTGCTTGCTTTTCACTTGTCTGTTTATATTTTCCTGATTTATCAAGGTAGAAAGTCAGCTGTGTGCTTGAACTATCATTTGACATTGGTGCTTACAGCTCAAGTTCTCCTTTGCTTTCTGCAATTGCTAAATTCTATGTTCACCCATCACAAGTGGTTTCTGATTTCAATTTTGGGACTAGTAAGCACTTTAATAAACATTTTTAGGAAAACTCGATGTCCCCAAACAGATGAACAGATATTTCACACTAATCAACCCAAAATGAATTAAAGACCGAAGCATATGTTATAACATCTTTAAATCATGGTAATTATTTAAGAATAGTTTAACTAATTTTCATATGTGAATATATTTCAGAAACTTTTCTCTCTTACCGACTCTTCATTCTAATTCAATATGATTAGAAAATATAATTCTATCTTTCAATGTATGATTTCCATCTTTTAAAATTCATTGGCAATTGTTTTATGCATAGCTTTGCCTATCCTGTAAATTCCGTATATATGTAGGATGAATATGTTTATTAGATCCAGCTGGGCTGCTTGCTGTTTAAGTCTCTTAAATCCTTGGTTGCCTGTCTAGTTGTCCCATGCATTATTGAAAGCAAGGGACTTAAGACTAAGAGGAACTCCCTAAGGAAAGGAATAAGTAGCAACAGTTCTTAAGGCTGAGATCTGAATCTTGTTGACAAAACATATCTGTGACTTAGTATTCATTCTCCCTAAAGGACACACAGCACCAGAAGATGCTCCTGACTCCTTGACAGTGCAGTTTTTTTCCAAGCTGTGATAAGAACTGGGCAGCAGCTTCTGCGATCCACATACAATCAGCTGGAGACAAGCACAGAGTCCCCACTGAGGTCCCCAAAGGAGGAGTTAGAGAAAGGACTGAAGGAGCTGAAGGGGTTTGCCACTACATAGGAAGAATAATAATATCAACTAACCAGACCCCCCCACCCAGAGCCCCCAGGGATTAAACTACCAACCAAGGAGTACACATGGAGGGACCCATGGCTCCAGCTGCATATGTAGCAGAGGATGGCCTTGTCAGGCAGCAATGGGAGGAGAAGTCCTTGGTTCTGTGAAGGCTAGATGCCACAGAGTAGGGTAGGGGAATTGAGGAGGTGAATGGGTGGGGGAACACCTTCACAGAAGCAGGGGAAGGAGAATAGGATAGGGGTTTCCAGGGTGGAAGGAATTGGGAAAGGGAATAACACTTGAAATGTAAAGAAAGAAAATATCCAATTTAAAAAAAAAAAAAACAGAAGAAGAAACCTGTCATGTTCCTATTACAGTCATCCTTCAGTCCCCTCTGGGTCAGTGAAAAATACTTCCAAGACATAGATCTAGGGTTACAAGAGAGGAAGCTGAGCTTTGATCCAAGGGCCTTCTTTGTGTAAGACATGGCTTGGCTGTATGCCTTGCATCTTTCTATGTGTCCTTGAACTTGAACACAATAATCAGATGACTCTACTTCTGACTGAAAAGTTAGAGCTGCCTTGTGTATGGCAAGTTGAATAAGTTCTTGTTTCTTCCCTGACCCTGACACAATTCTAACTACCCAATCTCACCTTCATTCATGGAAGCAGGCACTGTGTCCTTTTTGACAATTATTCAAATTCAGTGGGGTACCATTCAATATTGCGTTGCCTAAGTTCCTTAGAACAACTTGTACGTAATACAGATATCAGAGTGAAAGTTAAAATATACATGTTGATAACATATTAAATATGAGAAGATTTCTATGATCCTCCTTCTTAAAATCAGCCTCATCTGTAATTGATGTCTTTCAGGTTTTTATTCTTGTGTGTATCTTCTACTTATATTCTCACTCTTTTCTTCTCCTTAGTAATAATAACAGCCAGCTAGCTTTCTCTGTGTGGTGAGGTGGTCCAAACCTTCATTCATCAGGAGTTCTGTTTGAATGTCTGTATTTCTTCATTTAACTGTTAATATCAGATGGGAGAATGTCAAATATCCGCACTGAAATGCTTTGGATGTTGGGCATAGTCTCTTTAGCCCTTCATTGTATAACAGGAATGGAATTTTCCCTCAGCTATTAGGGTCATTCCCTACAGGCAGCACAGTTGTCTCATCTGCCTTGGTTCAGAGACATAGGATCACATGTCCTGGTGGTAATCTTATGTTACAGTTTGATGTTCTTTAGGTACTGTGTTTCAATCATGATGTAACTGGGTCTCATGTAAGCTGTCTCTTGTCTAGCTAGGCTTTGGCTTCCAAGTAGTGGGATCCAATGACACCGGGTAGTCATATGAGAGCCACTGCTGTGCACATGTCTGTGAAGGGAGTTTCTGAACCCAAGCATTGTGCAGAACACAGACCACAGAGATGGATTCTGAGTCCATTGAATGGAGATGGCAAGGCAAAACAATACCTAGCATATGTCTACTCTGAAAATAGTAATTGCATCACTAAATGTACGTGTATTTTATCTTTTGATAGTGCATATGTGTGGGGTAAATATGGCAATCTCTTAGCTAATCTCCATTTGGTACTCGCTCTGTAGTTTTTGTTTTGGGAATGTACAGTTTTACAAAGTCATGATGACACTTAGATAAAAAATATACAGGATATTCTGTAGTCTAAAAAGCAAACCAGAAAACATTAAGGTCAATTTATAAAAATGAGTTAATGTAGCCTACACAAACCCAGCCTTTTTCTTTGAAACTAATTATCTAAATAAACCCAGTAATGAGGTAGAAAAATATTGGAGTTATTTCATTAATCTGCATCTGTATAAGTCATGTAAAACTGGGACATTACTTATATTGAATAAAGGGTCCATTAAGTTTGAGGTATATTAACTGCTAATCCAGGGAAGAAAAGAAACATAGACCTCGCCGGTAAAATGGGTTCTTCCTTGATGCTGCCAGTGAGCTTGGAGAGCACAGTGAACTGTGGACATGGGAAGAAGGGCTGAGCTTAGAGCAGAGTGCGAGGATGTTTGAATCCAAATACCCACTTGCAGAGCATATTGTCTTCTTTCATGGATTCTCGACATAGGACAGCCCTTGGGTACAACCAGCTCAAGATCAGAGAATATTAGACTAACAATAATTTTTGAAGGTAGAACTATTCAAGTCCTGTATGGGAAGTAATGCAGTTGTGATGGTTTGTATATGCTTGCCCCAGGGAGTGACACTATTACAAGGTGTGGCCTTGTTGGAATAGGTGTGTCACTGTTGGCATGGGCTTAACACCCTCATCTTAGCTGCCTGGAAGTGGGTCTTCCATTATCAGCCTTCAGCTAAAGATGTAGAACTCTCAGCTCTTCCTGCACCATGCCTGCCTGGATGCTGCCATGCTCCTACCTTGATGATAATGGACTGAACCTCTGAACCTGTAAGCCAGCCCCAATGAAATGTTGTCCTTTATAAGAGTTGCTTTGGTCATGGTGTCTGTTTACAGCAGTAAAACCCTAAGACAGTGACCCTAGGTGTAACTATCGTAGAAGAGCAGAGAAGACAATAGGAGCGGAGACAAAATAAAACCCAAAAGATAGTCTCAGCATAGAGACTTCATTTTTTTAAACTTTCAATTTAAAATATAGTTATATTTCCTTCTTTCCATTTTTTTCCCCTTCAACCTCTTCCATAGATGCCCTTGCTCTCTCTCAAATGTTTGTCCTCTGACCTATTTTTCTTTAATTGTAATACACACACATGCATGCCTGCATGCATATATATTACACATACATACATACATACATACATACACATATGTATGTATGTATCATGATTTATTTTTATAGGATAAAAATGACTTAATAACGGACTGTCTTCTCTGATGAAAAGGTATTCAGAACGGGCAATGTTTGATATTTCTGGACTCCATGGATGAACTCTAGATTTGTGTATAGGAAAAGTTCCAAACACTGAGAATCCATCCCCTTCTTCTGGGAGTGGACCTTTGCTACCTTTTCAAGGAGGTCTTGTCATATTTGATTTACTTACCCTCCTTGTGGTTAGCTTATAAGCTACATCCCTAGCGGTCATGCCGCTATTGTACTCGGCGGGTCCAGATTGCACAAGTCTTCCACACATGCACATGTGTACATACAGGACATGAGCATGATGCGGCACTAGGAAAAGGCAGTGAGCTTCAGGAGGGGGAGGAGGACAAGAGAAGATACAATGTGCAATCACAATTGTAGCGGGTAATGTTTTAAAAAAATGCAACCCACGCATTCACTAGCTAGGCATCTGCCTGCCTGTTCTCCTGGAGACTCTCTGACCCAGAGCTCTGAAATCTCTCCACCCACTCGCTAAGTTCCCATGGCGGGTCACTGCCCCTCCATCATTCCTTTTCTCTGGAACTCAGTCTAGTCGGCACGTGAAGGAAAACCACCACACAATCTTAGTTTCAAATCAAAAGGCAACTCAATCGCTGGGCGCAGCAACTGGCATCCTAATAGTATGCCATTCTAAGTTAAATCCATTGGGATCCACTACCTGAACGGAGGGTCTCCGCTACCTACATTTTTGCTCCCTCGTCATTCCCATCCAAAACTCCACTCCCTTCTCCTGCCTCTGACCCGGAAGTCCCGCCTGCTCGCCCAGTGATTGGTTTCTTTATTCATTAGAGGGTCACATGAAGTCCCGAGTACATGGTTCACTCCTCATCCCAGGCAGCGCCTCTCGGGGAAATGGAATTAGCATCAAAATACAAACAGCATCAGGGCTATCTACAACATATAATACGTCAAATACATGATACAATCATAAAAATAACGAGTAATAATTATTAAAAGCAGAAGAAAGGAAGTGCATCTCCACACTCCACACTTGCTGGGTGCTTGGTGGTATTGATAGGCCCAAATGAATTTAACATTGGGACATCTTTGAGTCTGAGGCACACAGTCTGTGGATTTTTCCTTCAGTCTCAGTCAGAAAATACATGGTTTCTCTGAGGTAACTAATTTAATTGACCACCATTATTTTGCTCAATTTTTAAAACTGATGTTTAATCTGGTATTTATGGTGCTTTTCTTCATCTTGGGTTAAGAGAATATTTAAAGCATTGAAGTACAGAAGATTGTACTTCTGGATGCTATCACTAATGCTGTTACCTTGTTGTTGGTCAAGCTACCACATTTTTTCAAGCAATTAGCTTGACTCCAACCCTCAAGCTCAAACCCTGTGCAAATCCTCTGAGTGTGTCACACGTCTTGTCCCAGAGTCGAGGGCAATCTGTGTACTAGAGTTTCATTCAAGGTTCATTAATTTAGAGTTCATAATACTTAGACACGCTGTGTTGAGCACTTAACTCTGCAGCTGCTATAAGACAACGAGTCTTTTAGAAAACAATATTGTACCTAAGAAGTAGGTCCTCCAGGTTAACAGTGATGTCATGATTCTCTCCCAGAGTATTGCTCTCCAGCTTTCATGTCAGCAGTGTGTCTGATTCCACCATGGAAGGGAAGCACAAAAGATATGACAAGTGCACAGAAGGATAAAAGAGGATTCGAGAGTATGCCTGTGAATATCCTAGCCCGGGGCACCATAAGAACACATCACAGACAGGGTTTTAATAACAGCGATATATTTTCACAGTCTGGCATTTGAAGTCCAATGTCCACGGTTGGTTCCTCGTGAGAGATATTTTTCCTTTCTTACAGACTTATGTACTGTCTGTATTTTCCACATAATGGGAAAAGTCGTCTCTGGTGTCTCTTTTCAGCTTTGTTTTGTATAAGGGTAACAATCCTATAAAGACTTGATCTTGTAACCTTTTATAATCTGAATTATTTCCCAACGGCTTATCTCCAAATACCATCACTCTAGGGACTAGGATTTCAATATATGGGTTTTTGAAGGACACAGTTCAGTTTGCAATATCCAGCCTTTCTTATTATGTGGTTCTTATATGTGATCCTTTAATCACACATTCTGCATTACTGGCCTGAAGTGTGCCGAATGCCAAACACCCGGTATGTGAAGTCCCAGGCTGGGCACTTTGTGACATCTGCAGGAAATATAAAGGTACAGCAGGTCCCAGAAGGTGGTCAATGGTTTTTCAGGGAGACATCATGATGAAGTTCTGGAAAAGTGTCAAGAGATTTGTCCAAAGATGGGGCTGGAGGTGCCATGCTCAGTGAAGCAGAATCTACTGGATTGTGCTAGGGAGACTGGACCTGATCTGGACTTGACCTGCTTGGAGATCCTATGAAACCCACACTGTTGTGATGGGCTCTGCAGTAAATGCAACAGTTAAGGGGGCCTTAGCTGCTACTGCAAAAAAAAAAAAGAGCAGGTTTGAACAGTCAAAGTAAGATCCTTGCTTGCATAGTACACAGTGTTTGAAACTGGGCAAAGAGACATATTGTTTTGCATGGTCATGAGATGATGTTTCTGATTGGCAGGTTGCCTCCTATATTCAGTGACTGGAGGACCCAAGCTATTCTCTTTTTTCTTTTTATTTATTTATTTATTTATTTTTTTTTTTATTTTTTTTTTTTGGTTCAGCTGGCTTCCTAGGTTCTGTACTTGCTGATACAAAGAGGGAAAGAGCAAGTTGTGAAAGATGTTTGCTTAGTCATTTTTGGAAGTTTTAGATACCATGTAGTCTCATATGATTTAAATGTAGTTATAGGGCCACATGTTCTGCAAAAGAAGCTGGGGATTAGAACATAGAAATTCCATTTTTCAACCAAATACCTCAGGACTCTACAGTTGGTGTTTATGAAATAAATGAATGTGTGTCATTAATGGAAGAGTCCATGCTGAGGTGAGTATGAGAGAAAATGACACCTGTCAGAGACCAGGACCCCTAACAGGGACCCCTGCCAGCCTTCCCCCTCGCCTGGAAACCGAAGCCTTGTCACCCACCTACATCCTGTTCAGTTGAATACCTTGACTATGCCTCATCCTGCTGAAAGCTGATGCACAAAGAGATAGCTACTTCTGAGAAAAGCCCCTAACCACAAAATGTTCTAGGGCACAGGCCAAGAAGAAGCTGTACCTTTCCATGACCCCACCTGCCTTCCCCCTCCCCAACCCGAGCTTGTTATAAAAAGCTTGCCTTTTTTAAAATACACGGCTCTTGACAAGCAACCGTTTGCTTGGGTCCTTCCTTTCTCCCGCCCGTTTCTCTTCCAGGTTTTGGTTCCCCTCGCCCCCACGAATAACCGAGTCCCGCAGGCCCGGGACAGGTGGCGCCCACCGTTTGGGGCTCGAGGCACGGACCTCTCCGGACGGACACCCCAAGAGAAAGCAGCTGCGACATCGTTGAAGAGAGAGGCAGTCGTCGCCGCCCTAGACCTGCCGACCTCGGTGAGTTTTACTTTCATTCCGTCCCATAGAAATGGGCCATTCATTGTCAAAGGAGGCGAGTTTCATTAAGGGCCTCAAAGATGCACTCAGAGAGAGAGGAATCAGGGTAAAGAAAAAGGATCTCGTAAAATTTTTTATTTTTGTTGATGAAAAATGTCCTTGGTTTATGATTGATGGACCAACTATACATCCAAAGAAATGGCAGAAAGTTGGACGAGAATTAAATGAAAAAA
>NW_021604622.1:25675581-25711517 GCF_004785775.1 Grammomys surdaster
GTTCCCCTCGCCCCCACGAATAACCGAGTCCCGCAGGCCCGGGACAGACACCCATCAGAAGTTGTATAGGAAACCTTGCAGAGAGAAAACACGGTGCATAAACTTCTGTATTCTGATAGTTTAACAACAAGTAATGGGGTAGAAGGTCTAGCCTGGGTCAACCAGTTAAGGTACTACCTCAGACAGGTACGTCTAACTATCTCTCCTCATCAAAGAAACTTTCTGAAGCAGATGGAGGCTGTTGTAGATATCCGCAAGTGTTCAGAATGCAGAGAATTTAGCAACTGTGGAATGCCCAAGTCCAAACAGTACGTCCATAATACAACCTTTACAAGGAAGGCTCAGGGAGCAGGTCAGAAGAGGACCAGGCTGTCTGCTATGAGATGGTGACATCTAGACATGACAGGGAGACAATGACATGCTGCACCCATGAAATCCAAACAAGACCAAGTGGTAGGTACTTAAGACTTCCTGTTCCTTGACTGGAGCACTGTTTTCCCAGCTGTAAAAGCCAAGGAAATGAGCCCTTATGATTTGGGAAAATGTGTATAACATGTTTAATAAAGGTTCTACATAAAAATACATTTAAACATTGCACTCACACTTAGGCAGGACTTACATATCCCTAGTTAATAAATATTGACATTCACTGTATTTTATCCACTTTCACACACACACACATGAACACACAAACACACATACACACACACAAAATTTTTCTTTTTGCTCCTTTATTGTGAGAATAATTTTATCACAAATGTCATTTTTCATAGTTTATTTTTGGATAACCAAAGCTAACTATTTTGGATATTTCGATTTTCCGATTGGACTCCTAAAAGCAATCTACTGCTTTAGAGGTCTTGTGTGTCACTTTCAAACAGTAGCCTGGTTTCTATAGTAGAGACAGTTCTTAAGCCACCAAAGACCCATGTGTGTTTCCCAGTTTTCCAAAGGGCAGCTCTTCTGATTCCTACATTTTTGTAGATGTGATTACCTGGTTGACTTTGATCCAACTGGTTAGAGACCAGCGATAATTATGCTGCCATTAGACCTGATCTAACAGCCACAGAAAGACCCTCCACTGTGTCTCTTCTCGGTAGCTGGGAGGTCTCCAGGATGAAGTGATCTTAAGAGCCAGGGTTTTATATTGACCATGTTTCCAGTTGCATCAGACCTAAAGTGCAAATAACCAGAGCAAGAAATAGCTTCCTGCTCCTTCGTGACCAAGATCCCAGGTCTGCATTCCTATGGCCACTATGACTGTTCTTGCAACCAACAATTAGTTCTTAATCCCTTCCTTGTCAAAAAGCTTCACAGTATATACAGATAGGATACCAATACTATGTTCCAGCTAAGCAATCTATCTTCAGTGTATTCATTATATGTTACAAGAACACTAGGATCTGCCCACTTGGTTAAACGTTCTTCATTATCTTGCTGTGGAGAACAAAGAAACTCACCTGCACAGACAGAGCCTGGCAGGGGTGCAGATTTCAGATTCCCTTCATTTGCTGGTGCTTTGCATCTTTCCTTTGAATGTAGCATCAAACAAAGGTGAAAGATTGATGGACGTAGGTACTCAGAAAGGGGACCAGCCTTCAAGTGGTTCCATGATCCATAACGGTCCTGCCAATTAGAAATGTGCCAGAACACACAGCCTCCTTGTGGGAAGCCTGTGCTACGTGGTGTCCTCTGCCATGAGGTGTTGAGAGACTGACATAAATGAAGAAGGACACAGCATGCTCCAGGGCATGCTGCTGGAAAGTTCAGCAGGAGGTCACCCTGCCTTTCAGCTCTAGAGTTGAGGCCTGGGGGGATGGGGACTTTCACTGAGGGGAAAGGGCTTTATTCTTTTCTCATTAAAGAGGCTTCTGCATAACCCCTCAATGGTCTCTGTAGTTAAACAAAGTTGGCTCCCTCCTTACCTCTACAGGTCTTAAATCTATTTTAAAAGAAGAAACAATATAGCATTTTCAAAGCCAATATTGCTTTTGCTCTCAGTCAGTGTTTTTAGCAAAACAAACCTTGCCACACCTTGCCTGCTTCTCTTTTGTTAAGGGAAACATGCAGAGAGAAGGCCACTGCTATTTTATGTTTAATTTTTTTCCTTAGGCTTCTATTGTTTTCAAAAGGAATTGGGCTTACAAGTTACCCTGTTCTCATGGCATTCCCTACTCACACAGTACAAGGATTCCTGTCGCTGCTTAAAGGGTGTCCAGTAGTTGTGTGCAACATAGGATTTAAATGTGTAATAAAATCATTAGAGTATAGGTTATCTGTAAGATTGGAACCAGAAATGTGGTTGTGTAAATCTTCCATATCCATTACTTTACCTGAAAAGTTAAACGTAGAGTTCTGTGTTTTATGGTAGGATTGGCACACATTATTAGAGTTACTGCAATGGGACTACTCCTCACTTAAATATAGTGATTTCATCTGAATTCCATGTTGAAGGCAGCGGTTATTTGTTTATTGGCCAAACAAATGTAAAGGGGACATCCACACAATGACAGTGTACCAAGTAGACAGTGTGCTTGTCTCTAATGTGATGGCTGTCAGAGCAAATGACTGTGGTACCTAGGGGAGTTGCATCTGTCCCCTTGCATATGAGAGTGCATGAAAGTGTCAGCCCGTGTGTGATTAAATACCACAACCAAAACCTTTAGAAAGGACAAGTTCATTCTGGTGTTCTGTTCCTGATGTAGACTTCATTATGTCAGAGAAAGCATGGTATGGTGGCCGGAGCAATGAGCTAACTGGTCACATTCCTGTCCACGTACATGGAGCAGAGGGAGAACAGAGTATGAAGGAAAGCATGAACACAGGTAACCAGCAGTAGACTGTGAGAGGGACTGCCCAGGGGAATGGCCAACTTTCATGAGTCAACCTGGGATGGAAGTCCTACCAGTAAGTCCAGGGTCAGTTACTCAACTGTACATTCATATGGAGAGAGAATACTTTAACTTGATGGCTTTCTGAGGCAAGTCACTAGGCACTTCCTGTACCTAGAAGCCAAGAAAAGAATATGGAAGGCTGAAGTTGGAACCAGCAAGCAGGCAAGGGGCTGCTGCCAGCCTCTGCTCCCTCCCCAGGCAGATCTCTCCCCTTCACTCTTGGTAATCTTATATGTAATACCCAAAGTCAATTTGACATGCCAGCTCTGCCCTGCTCTGTTCCCATTCTCTCTCTTAAATGGTTTTATCCTTTCTTATTTTTCTCTGTTCTTTTCTTCCTCTCTTTCCTTTGGATTGATTTTCTCCACAGAGTGCAGACTGGCCTGATTTGGGGTTTGTCCATGTCCCAGCCTGCTGAGAGCTGGAGTCATTTGTAGGTCACCTGACTGCATTTCTCTATTTGTCCATTTATGCTGCTGTTAACCTGGGTCTCATTTTCTTCTTCCTTGTTCTTATTTTTCTATCTTCAGTGTCCTTCTCTGTCCCCTCTCTTTTTCTCTACCATTCAATACTGACCACTACTCTATCTACTTTTTCCCCTCCCCTCACAGCAACAAGAACTAATGATATTGTAGCTCACACTGCACCATCAGTGTCCCATTGCTTCCCCCATGTGATTGGAGTTTAAGGGGTGATTTTATTTGACTGTTACTATATTTTCACAACATTTAGCAAAATATCCTTTAGCGTTTTACTCTCAGGATAGTAGGGAGGGATTGAGTCTTTTGTCCTGTGAGCAGGTGAGCCAAGAACCTAATTGCTTAGCTAGAGAGCCAGTCTAGTAGAGAAAATGAGACCTCAGCCTTACGACAGTATGGTGTCTCTTGCTTCCCTACAATATCAAGGAGGACTCTTCCTTGATCATAAGTAGTTGTGGTTCTAAATGCCTCTTGTGTTTGAGTGACTGTTTCTTTCCCTAGGCTTGGGGAATTTTCTGCTGTAGTTTCGCTGAACAGATTCTCTGTGCCTCTAAGTTTATCTCAGCTCCCTTTTCTTCTCTGCAGAGTCTTAGGTTTGCTCTTTTGATATTACCTATTTTGACAGTATCTCACATACTTCTGTACACTGTGGTTAGTCTCATTTATGTTTTCTCTTATTGATGTTTGAATGTAGTGTTTCATCTGTCCTGTTAGGCATCAATGGATATCCTTTCTTCTGCTTGAATGAGTCTACTGGAGGTTATTTTGATTGTGTTTTTATTTGATTCATTGAGTTTTTTTCTTTCCAAAATGTTTGTGTATGCATACATACATACATGCACACATATACACATACATGCATGTGGGAAAAATAGCCATGGTGGTGATGTCACAGAGCCTTTCCATGCGGCTGGTCCCACATATAGGAGAAACATCTGGAGTTCCAAAGGCTGGAGGCTCTGGCGGTGGCAGGACCCAATGACACGAGAAAGTCCTTGGTTCCAAAAGGGTTTATTTTCATGGTGGATGGATCTGGATGTACCCCCCTGAATCTCAGAACAGACCTGAGTTAAATAGGGAGGGAGAAGGGGAGGTTCTGGGAAGAATGCTTAATTTACTCTGCCCTCTGGCCTTCATTAGTATGTAAATCCCTAGGGCCTGAGGCCTGTAGTCACTCTACCTGTGCACTTTGGGAGGGGCTGTAATGGCCTACGTGACTGAACAATGTAGGTCTATGGAGACAAGACTGCATGTCAGGACTCTGGGTTCTGGGGAAGTGACCGAACATCTGCCTTTTCTCCCTTGGAGTCTCGGGGTTCCAAGCCCATGCCCAGCCATGAACCAAGATACACTTACGAAGTCCCACACGTGCATGCATGCATACATACATACATACATACATACATACACACAGATAGACATTTTATCAAAATCTCAGTTTGCAGAATGTTTATTCCACATTCCTGACTTACTTTTATCTACATGGCCAATTTTCTCAGCCATTTTACTGACATCTTCCCACATGTTGCTAACCTTTCTCTCTAGATCTTTATTGAATTTATCCACTTGTTTGTATCTTCTTTTAGGTCATTTATGTGTGTTTTTTTTTTTCAATCTGGAAACTTTCAAAATCTTTTTCAGGTACTTAACCTAGTTCAAGATCTTTGATTTTAGCAGGTGAGGAGTTATGATGACCTTGGAGAAGTCATGTGGCCTGGACTTTTTTGTGTTTCCTATATTTCTTATTGTGATTTGTGCCTCTATTGGTTTTGCTATTTTTTTTCCTATACTGGAGATAAACTTCTTATCAAGCATCTTATCTTGAAGAATCAATTCTCAGTATCATTTACTACCGAGAAAGCTACTACTATTTTAGCAACAGTACCAAAGCATAAAAGAAACAGAAATTTATTTGACAACAATTCCAGTCCAAGGATACATCACCTATGACCATTGGCAAACTACTTTAGAATGCTTGTAAAATTGGTAATGGTTTAGTATAAGTTTAGAAATACTAAATGAATGAAATAAAGGGTGGGGAGAAATAGAGCAAAAGCAAGGTTAAGTGAAATGGGAAAAAAGGAGAAGCAAAGAGGAGTGTTATAGAGTAGAAGAGAAAAAGACTAAAAGACTGGAAAAACCACAGGAAAAATCAAGCCACAATTTCCCAATATGGAAAAAGACAAAAATACAATAAAGGTAATAAAGATAAAATATGACTACTTCAAATAATATTGTAAAGTCAAAATAGTACTAGGGATGAAGACATAGCTCAGTTAATAAAGGGCTTGACTTCCAAGTGTAAGAGTTTAGTGTGGTCCCCAAAGACCATGTTTTAAAAAAGTAATCTACTATTAAAATACCGATGAGAGGAAAGGCCATCCTTCAAGCTCAATGGCAGACCATTTAACCTACTTGGTGAGTTCCAAGCTAGAAAGAAACTTAGTCTCAAAAGAGATCTGTAGATGGCACCTGAGCAATGACACTATGTTAACTTCCAGTTTCCACATGCAAGTACAAGCACATACACAGCCATCTACAAACACATGCACAACTCCCATATGCACACATATGCACATGTGCACACATATGTATACATGTGCATGTGCATACATGCACATGCATTCATGAATGCACACACATGCATAATATGAACATATACACACATGCATGCACACATTCATGCACAATACACACATGCACACATACTCAGGCACACACATACACAACTCACATGCACACATCATTGCACACACCCATGAACAATACATATATGCGTAACAAATGCACAGACACGCACACACATGTATACACACACAAACCACAAAATTCTACTAAATGAAGAAATGGATAGAAAAAGCAAAGCTAGGAAAGAAAAAAATAAAAAGGAAAATACAGGAAAAGACAAAAATATTGTCCAAAAGAGAGAAGTAAAAAGCAAACAAAATGAAAGCATGAGAGAGAATAACAAAACCACAAACAATTTTCAAAACATAGCAAACTTAGAAATACTACTAAAAGTGCAGTTTAAAAAGAAGAGGAAGGGATACATTATACCATATTTAAAAAGATGAGGCATTGGGAAAGCTCCCTCTGGGTCTGAAGAGATCAGAGCACACCTGTCTTGGGCACATATTTGATGTCTGCCAATCTGTCTCCATCACTGTAGATTTCCTCTTCCTATTCTAATCTAATATTGGGTTCCTCAGTTTATCTCAGCCTCCTGAGAGTCTCCAGATTGTACATCCCATAGTAACTGATGCTTTAGCTGAGTGGTATCTGAGAAGTGTATTAGGAGTGTGGGAAAGAACCACTTTTCTGAGAGACCTACAAGTTCTATCTCCAAACTTTCAGGACTCCCAGAGTTCAACAGCAGTGCTGGAGGGACACAGCTGTACTATCATGTCGGCTTCCGGAAATTGGAGGTCTTGGGGTCTGCTGACAGGAAGGACAACAGGTGACTCTAGACTCTAATCCACTCACTGGACTCAGAAGCATAGCTATCAAACTCCAGTTATCTGGTAATGTGACCCCATAGCATCCCGATGGCGGATGAGTTCTTTTTCCCTCTACAGCTTTGGAGCTCACTTCCTAGCCTGAGCTGAGCCTGCCTGCCACGTGCACTCTTTGTCAAGTCATCAAGGTCATTCAGATCTTCATGCTCTTCACAACTTCATCCCTTCAGTCACGGTCTTTGGAAAGTCAGCTGGTTTTTCTTTCCCCCAACCCAGAGAACAGGGCAGCCAAGACCATGTTGAGCTTTCTTCTTGGTGTATCCTTTTCTTTCCTGTTCTTTTCTAGCACCTTCTGCTGCCTACTTTTTTCTCTTTAGGATATAATCTATATAGTCTATACTTTATTATGAGTCTGTCCTTTCCTGGTTCACATGGAGACAGCCTCTAGTCTGCTATCTTATTCACCTATTGTCCTTTCATGTGATAGAGCTGAAATTTGACTTCCAGGTGTAAATTTCTCCCTGCAACTTATGCCATTCATCATATCCTGTTCCTTGGCCTCCCTCCAGTGACTGGAGATGGTTATTTGAGAAGGTCAAAGTGAGATCCATTTTAAGAAAAGAAGACACTTGGAATGAAGCAGAGGTAAAAAGTATGAACTCCACATTTAATTAAATGTGAAAAACTGCCCTTTTGCCAATTCATGGTTTATAGGAAGAATCTGGGATATTTCAAGCTAAATTGTGTTAAGTTTATAATCTTTACCTTCTCTCATATCTTTAAAACCCTTGTTCAACATTCCATGGGATTTTTAAGCTCAAATTCTTAGCTTAGATAAATAGTGTTATGTGTTTTTGAGAAAACAATCCGAGGAAGCAATCAGATGACCTTTCAAATTTCTTCCTAGTGTTTATTTTGCTAGACTGACATCAGAAAACTCTCTGGAAAAATGAGTTTTGCATAGAATGGCACGCTATTATTGTCCATTTCACCTGGTATCTGAACTTGGGTGCTTTCTCAAAATTTGAGTATAGTTGTAATTTTCCTTCCTTTGATGCTGATAACTTGTTTTATCTAATGTGTGCTATATATAGGATGTCCCCTTAGGAAGAATATGCATCTGGTGGGAAGATGGGAAACTAGAAAGAAGAGAAAAGATTACAGTAATCACAGGTCCACATCAGCTCTGTTTTTTCAGAATTTCTTACCCATTTCTGCTTCATTTGTGTGAGATTTCCAGGCAATCTGTAACATAAACCAATCCATATTTCACTCCATGTGCCTAAGGCAATTTTGACAGATATATTCTATGACGAGCACTTAAATACCAGCTCTTTGAAGATTCTCCCCACCTAAGAACTATGCAAACATCTAACCTCTATAACTGTCAGCCAAAAGCCTTCTCTCTGCCCTATCCATGCTGTCTTCAGTATTTATAACAATGCAATCTTTGTGAAACTGCCACTCAGACTACAAAGGCCACAGTGCCTACTCTTCTGCAAAGTAGAAGCCTGTTGCCTTTGTTTCAATTTAACACCATCATGGTAGGTTGTTTGGCTCTTGGTACTCTTCCTGAGCTGACAATGGCCTTATTTTCAGGGACCAATAGCTTGCTAGAAGTAGAGTATGCGGTTTACTGAAGCTGATCTCAAGAGCAGAGACACAACTGAGCACACAACAAACTCTCTGTCCTACACCTTATTTTCCATAACTATAGCCAAACTATCAGAGTACAGCACCTCCATCCTTCCGAAGACCTATTTATTTGTAGGGTCATAAGACAGAACTCTTAATGACTGCCACCAAGTAGTGCTCCTACAATGAAGAAACTTCCTTGTTAGGTAGTACAAGCAGGGCTGACATCAGTGTGCTCTGTAGAGGAGTTTTAACATGGCTGCTCTGGCAAGAGATCACATCCTAAGACCTGGGTCTGTTGCATCTATAATGACACACCATTAATTCCCTCTGGCTGGAATACAGACACATCCTTAGTACACACCTTCAATTCTGTACAATGAAAGTAAAGTTAGTTTGTAGAAGGAAGCAGCCATGTTTGAAAGTGACATCTAATTGAGGGACAGATAATGGGACTTATCAGAGAATGATTTGACAGAATAAATCATAGATAGGATATCCCCAACTCTTGCAGGAACAGCACAGGAAAGAGTCGCTACTTGGGACCAATGCTGGGACACAAAGGGTGGAGTGAGTGTGTGTGTGTGTGTGTAGGTATGTGTGTGTGTATGTGTGTATATGTGTGTGTGTGTGTGTGTGTGTGTGTGAGAGAGAGAGAGAGAGAGAGAGAGAGAGAGAGAGAGAGTGAGTTTACTGGGATTAATTTTACAAAGACAGGTCGCAGAGAAAATAAGCTAGACACATGTGAAGATAGAACAAGGCAGAGAATGGAAAAGAGCCAGAAGATTAGAACATATTGCCTCAGTTAATATGAGGCCAAGCATAAGCTGCAAAGAAACTGGTTTGAATCAGTCAGCTTGGAGAAGAATTTAGGCCAGATCCCCTAACTTGAACCAGCTAGCACGAGTTCAGAAAGGGTGAATTTATACAGCAGTAAGACTCTGAGATGACAAAACATCTGTTGAATAAGTTATATTTACATCTGGCAGAATATGTTTTTTTAAACAAGATAGAGTAGCGAATTCAGTTTAGATCTCAGTTTTCAGGCAAGAGTCCTGGCTCTGGATGACTTGGTGTGCAAACGCCATGGCAGATGTCACACTGTATGATCTTATCTCTCAATCTACTATTTTTCACCTTCTTATCAAGTCTTTTCAATAGACACACACTGCACAGTTCAGTTGTTAGAGTATTTAACTACTGTAGAGATTGTTATAACTTTTTTCTCTTTTTTGTTGCAAAAATTCAAGCTGTAAAAACGTTTCAACTTTCACAATATTGAATTAAGTGGTGTAAGGGTGATATTTACAAAAAAAGCTAAAAGAAAAAAAAACAGGGATAAATAAATAAATAAATAAATAAAAGATCGAATGGGAACTTCTGTGCTTTAAAGAACATCAACGGTAGTTAGCTCAGACAGAGCATTTTCAATATCTAACTTACCATGCTATCCCTTAGCAGAACAAGCTTCTTTCTCTCTTTTGTACAGTTGTCTTAGGCAACTGTAAATAAGTGCAGCCTGTAAAGTTACCAAGTGGCAAACATGATCACCTTTCCCCCTATACTCAGAAAATCGAGTGCCTCTGTACAAATTATTTAAAAGCAAAACAACACAATAACTGTATCTTTAAACCTGATCTCATTCTTTTACTTACATTAACTTCTTTCAAAGTCATTGGCCTCTGAGAGTGAGCAGTATACAAGTGGGGATCTCCTTCAAGACTTCACGAGACAGGGTCCAGGCACAGAATTCCACATTCTCCCTCCCGTTACCAAGCCAAAAATCTCACTCACACTCCATCATCAAGAGAGAGTCAAGCTTACTCATGCTAGACTCCTAATTGCTAACTCTGTATCCAGGCTCAAGAATTCAGAAACCTAGATTGAAATCAAATACAACTGACAAAAATAAAAAAATAAAATAAAGTAAAAAAATCATACATATTTTACATATATTTGTTTCAAATTATTATTTATGTTATAGATCTTATATATTATAAATTTGTAACCCTATTTTATTTATGTATAAATATGCATTTTTATAATTATATATATTAATGTTATATATAATATATTAATTTGCTATGACGAGACAGTATGACCACTACAACTTTTATAAAAGAAAACATTTAATTGGGGTTGGCTTACAGTTTCAGATGTTTAGTCCATTATCATCATGGTGGGAAGCATGGCTCTATGCAGGCATACATGGTGCTGGAGGAGCAGAGAATTCTTCATCCTGATCGACAGGCAGCAGAAGGAGACTGTGTTCCATACAGGCGATGTCTGGAGAATAGGAGACCTCAACTCTCACCCTCACAGTGACATACTTCTTCAAACAGGCCCCACCTACTTTAACAACGTCACACCTCTTAATTGTGCCACTTTTTAAGGACCAAGCATGCAAACACATGGGTGTATGGGGGGCGAAGGGGCATACCTATTCAAAATACCACAGCTATACTCATAGATAGGTGCCTAGTCTAGTCATCATTAGAGCAGGTTTCTCCGAAAGCTCATAGGAGTACATACACAGACTCATGGCCAAACATGAGTCAGAGATCTCAAGTTAGAGTCTCTATCAGGTCTTCACCTTGGAGCTTGGGGTATCCTGTGGGAGAGGGGAATGAGGAATTGAGAACACTACAAGACCATGGCCTTTGGAATCAATTAAGCAGGACTCATGGTGTCTCATAGAGACTGATGTGAGACTAGGAGAGCCTCCATTGGTCTCTGTTAGTTTCTCTGCATGTATGTTATGGTTGTTGGCTTTGAGTTTTTGTGGGACTCCTGATAGTGGGAGGGGAGATCTGGTACCACTTTCCTCCTACAGGGTCACCTTACCCACCCTTGATGTGAGGGTTTGTGCCTGGTCTTACTGTATCTTATGTAGTATTCTGTTGACGTTCCTGAAAGGCCTGATATTTTCTGAGGGGATACATGGGGAGAGATGGGTCTCAGGGAGAGGGGAAGTTCAGGGAAGTAGGAGGAAGATCTGTGACTGAGATATATTAGAGAAGAATAAATGAATTTTTAAAAAAAACAACTACAAATCACTACAAAAACAATTTCCCTAAAGAACATAAAAAGTTTAAAAACCCTCAACTAAATTCCCAACTCGATCACACTGTATAACTGATTTGCTTCCTTCCCTATGACAAAAGGTTGGCTCAACTTGTACAAGTCATGTGTATAATTAAACCATATTGACTGAGGAAAATGGAGAATTCGTGCAGTTGTCTTAATAGCTGAAGACAAGGCAGTTGTGAAACTTCAAAATATCTGTATAATAAATCCCTAGAAAGCATCAATGGATGGAGACTCTTTCACCATAATAAAGGCTATGTATAACAAACCTATAGCCAATCTTCAGTAAAAGGAGCTAAAACTGAAGACAAGTCCTTTAAAATATGGCATGAGGTAAGGGTTCCCTATTTATACTATAATGTAAGAATTGGTACAAAAGCTTCATTAAAGCATTAAGAGAATAGAAAACAGCAAAAGGGTAAAAATGGGAAAGAAAGACATTAAACCGAAAAGAAATAAAAAATGATGAAAATTTTTACCCTAGAAGACCAGCAGACAGAGTGGAGCCAAGAAAGCAGGCCAGCTAGTTCATGGGATCTGTGTTCCAGGAACTTGACTGACCACAAAATAGATGGTTGAGTAAGATTGAGTTCTTGAGAAAAACCTGTACTTCCCCCATTACCATTCCTTGAACCCTGTCATACACTGAATAATGGGCTAGTACTTTCCACTGGTACTTTCCAGCGACTTACCCTCACTCCCCACTGGTTTGTTGTTTTTTTCCTTTAAATACCCTACACTCCCCAAGCTGGGGGTCGAACTCCTCTGCCCCTGCGTGGGTTATGAGTCTCGGCCTCAGTGCACTGATCCTGAAATAAACCTCTTGCTGTTGCATCAAGATCAGTGTCTCGTGAGTTATTGGGTGGTCACGATTTCCCGTGACTTGAGTGAGGGTCTCCCTACTCGGGGGTCTTTCAAAACTATCCCTGTTTGAAGATGACATAACCCCACAATTAAAGGTTTCCATACACCACAGCAAAATCTCATGAATTTCATTTCAGTAAAACAGCAGTTAAATGAGATCTAGAATCATGTGAGAGGCAAGCCTCTGGTCATTCATTTACCAAGCTTATCTTAAAATGTTGCTCACCCTGCAGAATTAATATGACATCACTGTTTTATGTGCTATAAAGAAACAAGTCATTGATGTCAGAATCAAGCAGATCACACAACCTGGAAGATGCCCCAAGATATTGGAGAAGCCAGTTGTAGGCGGGAAGGAAGTCTGGGATCTGTTAAGGAAAGTTGCAAGCAATTAGTGGAACATGCCCAGGAGAGAAGCTATGTGTCTTTCAGGTTAAGTTAGAAGGATGGGACCATCCGTGTGTGGTGAGGAACTTTTAAAGGCATTGTCACACCCTTCAAAGTTGTGGTGTTTCTCCAGGATAAATTCTATGGAAATCAGAAATGTTTATTGAATGGTAAAGAACTCACTACACTTTTCTCATGTGTATGGCTGCCCTCCACCTATCAATTCTTTTGTGCTGGTAAAGTCTGAAAGTTTTCAAAAGCATCACCAGATTCCATACACATATAGGCTTCTATTCAGAATAATTTTTTGGTTTTTTTTTTATTTATTAGTATCTGAAGAAGTGTAAGCCTTTTTCGAACATTTTAACGTTTGTACTATTTGACTACAGTTTGGATTACGTTGTGATGATAAATATAAGAAAGTTTATGTGGTGGTTTGAATATGCTGGCATTAAATATGAGTGGCATTATTAGGAGGTGTGGCCTTCCTGGAGTAGATGTGGTCTTGTTGGAGGAAGTGTGTCACTGTAGGCATGGGTTTAAGACCCTCATCCTAGCTATCTGGTAGCCAGTCTTCTCCTAGGGGCCTTCAGATGAAGTTCAAGTACTCTTGGCAATTCCTGTACCATTCCTACCTGGATGCTGCTATACTCCTGCCTTGATGATAATGAACTGAACCTCTGAACCTGTAAGCCAGCCCCAATTAAATATTGTCCTTATAAGAGTTACCTTGGTCATGGTGACTGTTCATAGCAGTAAAATCCTAACTAAAACAGCTTATTAAAAGGTTTGCAACATTTCTCACTTGTGGCATTTCCATCTCATGAATTACGAGGGATTTCAGAAATTCTTTGTAAGTTCAAAAGACCTTGTCATGTTCTACACACTTGTGCGGTTTCTCTCACAGTTGAATCTTTGATGTTGCTTAAAACCAGAAGACTAGTAATAGCTTGTGGCTCATTCTTTACACTAGCAATATTTCTCTCCAGTATAAATTATCTGGTATTTAGAATATGCTGTGAAATACCTGATATAGGTATGATTTTGTAGAAAAGGCTTTTCCACACTCCTCACGTTTATAAGGTTTCTCTCTAGACTGTGAGTCAAGTGAGTAGAAATAGTACAAGAAGTTCTAAAGGCTTTGACACATACTTCACAATTGTAGATTTTCTTCTGTGTATCTTCTCTTGTGTTCTGAAAGTAATGCTAGAAAACAGAAGACATTTCCCCATACTTCACACTTGTGTGGTTTTTCCACTGTAAGAATTTCCTTATGTTTATAAAATATTGATTTTTAATGGAAGGCCTTGCCACACAGTTCACATTTATATGGTTTTTCTCCTGTGTGGTCTCTTGTGTACAGAAAGCAGTGATGGAGCATGGAAGGCCTTGCTACAAGCTTCACATTTGTATACCTTATCCCCTGTACGGATTATCTTTTGTTTACAAAGTCTTGATGGAACATAGAAGGCCTTAACACATACTTCACACTTGTAGGGTTTCTCTCCTGTATGAATTGTTTTGTGTTTAGAAAGTAATGTTGGAGCATGGCAGGCTTTGCTACATAGTTCACACTTGTAGGGTTTTTCTACTATACGAGTTCTTTTGTGTTCAGAAAACAATGATGGAAAATGGAAGTACTTGCCATATTCTTTACACTTGTAGGGCTTCACACCTAAATTAATTCTCTGGTGACTTCTAAGGGTTTTCTTTTTGCCCCTGTTCAAAGGCTTTGCCACATTCTTTGCAAGAATAGCATTCTTTTTTTTTTAATTGGATGTTTTATTTACATTTCCTATGTAATCCCCTTACCCCATCCCCCACCCACTCAGGAACCCCCTATCCTCTCTCCCCTCCTCCTGCTTCTCTGTCGATGTACCCCAACCTACCCACCCCATTCCCACCCCCCCACCCTCAAATTCCCACCCCCTGGGGTGTCCAGCCTTCATGAGACCAAGGATCTCTTTTCCCACCTATGCCCAGCAGGATCCTCCACTCTTACATATACAGCTGAAGCCATGGATCCCTCCCTATGTGCTCCCAGGCTGGTGGTTTAGACCCTGAGGGCTCTGGTTGGTTGGTATTGTTGCTCTCCTCATGAGGCCACAAACCCTTTCAGCTCCTACAGTCTTCACTCTGACTCCTCCATTGGGGACCCCATGCATGATCAATTCAAAGGTTAGCTGTGAGCATCTGCCTCTGAATATGTCAGATTCTTGCATACCTCTGAGGAGACATCTATATCTGGCTCTTATCAGCATGCACTTCCTGACTTCCACATCAGCATCTACCTTTGGTGACTGCCCATGGGATGGATACTCAGGTGGAATGGTCTTCAGATGGCCCCTCCTTCAGTAAGAATAGCATTCTTGTCCTGGTGAGTAAAGGTTGAAAAATGAATGAAACTGAGCAAAATTCTTTATATTTACAATGCTTATTTTTATAAACAAATATTTTTTATTCATACTTGCATTTGTCTGTAGCAGTACATTTCCCCCACTACATTTTACAATAAACTCAGTAATGTGGGAGGAGTTGGGAGGAGAGGAGGAGGAGAAGGAAGAGAGAGAGAGAAGACCAGAGGAGAGAGGGGAAGATGGCATCAGATGTACACATGTCTCTAGCAATCTAAGGCAGTTGTAATATCTAGGTTAGGTATTAGGTAACACCTCTAATTGTGTGTGCATCTTGTTTATTGAGCTTTACCAAACATATAAAGCCTTTGGATAATCTTTAAGCATTAGAGTCTCATTTCTACTGGGTACTTCGTGGGAGGGTCTGGGCTCAGCCAAGCATTGTGGAGACAGCGTGGTAGATTGGCAGAGCCATCGGCCACACTGGCGTCTCATGGGCAGCAGGGCCAGTGCTTTTGGCTGGCATAAGCTGCAGTCAGAGATGAGCAGCTGAGCAGCCGCATGCTCCCACCACAGCTCATGGCCTCAGGCCTTACCTAGTCGGAAAGCTGGTGGCACCATAACAACAAGACAGATTGGGTGCCGCCGATTAAATTTTAACCATAACATTTGTCTGTAGAAATGATAAACTACATTAAAATTTCTATACCAGTATTCAATGAAACCAAATTTGCAACACACAAGAGGTGAAAATCATGTAACCTTCTACCTAAGTAAGAAGACCATGACAACATAGAATATGGAAACAAAGGAATATTAAATTGAAACATAATGAAGGCATAGCATCAACAGCTTAGAAAACTCATAATAGCATTATGCAAATGCAAATCAGCCCATTAAAAAACACAGGAAGTTTATGACTAGATAAACACAAAGGATAAAAGTAGTCTAACTTGGAAAACAAATGCATTTGTGTGTGTGTGTGTGTGTAGTCTAACTTGGAAAACATCTACATTTATATGTGTATCTGTGTGTGTATATGTCTATATATGTATGTTTTCGTTTTGGATGTTATAAAAGTTAGACTACATAAAAAGAAGTCTGTTCATAATATCATTAAATAATAAATTTCAAGGATTTAACATAAGAAGTTTTATACATATCTTATGAAGAAAATAAAAACTAGTTAAAGAAAATAAAACAAGTTAAAGGTCCCTTAGAAACATCACAGTCATGGGAAACACAAGATAATCTTGTAAAACAGAGCTTATGAGATACAATGAATCCTAAACACAGAGAGATGTCCTTCTTCGACAGAAAGAGACAGAAAATGAGATCATTAAAAATGATTTACACTAGAATATTGTGTCTCAGTGGCTTTATGTTGGATCTTTGAATCTCCCACTGTGTTCTCTGTCCTCCACAGCATGGTGGTGGCTACTTGTCTCTTCCCATCTGAAGGCTTTTGTCTTTGTTCCAGAAATGTGACCAGGTGTGGCTTAGAGGAATCAAGGCCTGTTTGTGGGAAAATGGAACAACATTTTAGTGTGTTCTCCTGGGAAATAACATGTCCTTTCCAGATTGTGTATATAAGGATGAGAAGATACAGCAAAAGAGTGTAGAAGATTAGTCTTTATGTGTCCTCTGATGGGCACATCAGAATGCCTAGGAGGAATTTAGCATTTGCAGATCCAGAGCTTCATATTCCTCGGACACCTGAAAAAATTTTAAAACTGAAGTGTGAGAGTCTCTGTATGGTGTACCACTTACCTTCCAATATGAAGGATACATTTAAGGAGCAGGAGATACATTTACAGTACCTCCCGTGAGGTATTACACAAAGGGAGCAAGTTTCATGCTGACAATTAATTAAGAATATATCATGGAAGCTATCCTCACCCAGGAACACAAGGTTGCTGTAATTCTCCAGCATCACGTCCCTGTACAATCCCTCTGAGCAGTACCTAGGCATTCCCACTCCTCTGCAGAGAAATAAACGACCACATCCCAGAATGACAGCATATCCCGAAATAAAGAAAAAGAGTGAATACCACATGTTATGCTAATTACAACCATCAATAATAACACAAATATCAAGAGGCATCATGTGCTTCTGCATGTAAATTTAAAGGTGACTCTAAGTGAGAGGAGAGCCAGGAGCACTTCTGATTCAGGTAAGTAATAACCCTAAAGTACTCCTGATGTGTTCTGATTCAGATAAGTAATAACCCTAAAGTACTCCTGATGGGGAGCTTGGGGTAACACAGGATTCATCTTTAAGGAAAGTGAATGGCAGAAGGTCCTAGAAACTCCCATGCATGTTGTACTTTTAAGAATCATAAAATGTAAAATGAGGAAATCTACCAAATAGTATGTTAGGGCTGGACAGATAGCTCAGCAATTAAGAGCTATCCAATATGAAATTGGCCAGTCTTCCTAAGGACCTGGGGTTGATTCCTAGAAGCCACATGGCTGCTCACAATTGTCTATAACTCCAGTTAGAGAGGATCAGACAGTCTCCCAGACATATGTGCTACCAAGTACAAGCAAGTTGGGATCAGACTCCTGACGTTTGAACCAACACCTGTTACTGAGTTGAGGAAACTGCCTTCCCGCCTCCCCTGCCTTGTTACTCTGCTCATCATGAAGGCCATGAGTCCCTGCAGGGATGATGTTTGGTGGCATCAGAGAGAGAGTGGAGTGTTCATTTGACCTCATGAGAAAACTGAAATGAATTGTGGGGCATTAATTAGGGAGGTGGAAGAACATACATTTGGATTTGAAAAAGTGTACTTGGACTCAGCACCAGAATTATTTTAACTCAAAAGCCAACCTACAATGATGCCAACCTGTGCTTTTTGGGTTGAATCCTTTCTCCTTGTGATGCCCATCAAAACCTGTACAAATAATGTTTGTGCCTTCTTTGCATGACCTCTGACATGTACACTGCCATCACCAGGAACTGAATGACATCACCCAACACAAGGACCCTTCAGAGTTTCCCAAAACGAGTTGTCAAACATGACAAGGATCCTGCCTGAGTCTGTTAAGATCAGGGAGTCCTTCATTCAAACCATCAATCACAGTAACATTAGGATGAAATGAAAAGAGCCTGTGAGGAAAAGGGCAGGAGTGCACAGCATAGGAGACTGGAGTCCTCCCTGAGGAAGAGGAAGGAATCCCGCCTGGACAGTTTAATCTACTGTCTGGATGATAGTGATACCACCTGTGAAGGACAGAGGTAGATGTTGAGGTATGCTTCATGAATTTGTGTCTTTGTCCTTCCTTACCTACCTAAGGCATTCTCTCATTGACTTTAATAAAATGCTGATAGCCAATTAGCTGGGCAGGAAGTGGGAGATGGGACTCCCTGGGGCTGGAGAAAGGAGCTCTAAGAAGAAGAAGAAAGCTTTTTGGCCAGGAGATATCAGAGGAGACAGACGTGACTATGGGCCTGAAAGGTATAGGTAGCCATGAGGCTGGATGGGGCTACGTGGTCAAGTTAACTTAGATGAGTTAGTTGATAATGTGCCCAGGAAAGGCCTAAACTTTGAAATATTAAAAGGAATCTGTGTGGTTATTTGGGGAATTACCTGGTTAAGGAATAAATTCTGCCATAATAATTTCCAGCATTAATTAATACATACCATATATATAAAGTGCACCCAACTAGTGGCAATTAGAACCCAAGCCTAAGAAGGCCACATCAAAAGGGGGGGCATGAAGTTGATGGGGATGGGGGGAGTCATGGTAACCAGACAAGAGGTCTGGCCTATTTTCCAAAAGAACAAAAGCAGACTGTAGCCTGTGTGCTCAAAAGCTGCTGACTTCTCTAAAGTGCAGCCCTGTAGAAGCATGTTACAGAGATCTAGGCCTGAAGCCTCAGCCTGAAGCAGTGCAGAAGTACAGCAGGATGGAAGGCTTGGCCGATGTGGTACTCGGAGCTCTGAGCTATCTGAAAGGCTATGGCAGGGCTAGCAGCAGCACAAAGTACAAAATAAAAACCCAGGTGTCTGAACCGGTACGGTATTAAGTTTACAATTGGTAAACTGACGTTCTTAAGGGGAGAGTCAAAGATTAAAGGGAAAAATATTTACCATGTTAAAAGGTGGAGAACTCTACAGCAGAAGGTGCCTAGATCTTTTCCAGTTTCATTTTAGTTCTTGCCCTCATGGAGCGAGTTACTAATTGCTCGGTAATGATCACGATTTTCTGTTCCCTCTCTAAGCAGTTCAGAATAAAGCGGAGAGGTGAGGAGAGAGCTGAGACACTAAATGCTGACTTCCAAACAGTAAAAAGGGAGGAAGAAAAGGCTTTTCCCAATAGGAAAAAGCACATTGGTGGGAGCTGGAGCTCAGAGTTCTCTGGCTGTGAGAGGTCTGTCAGCTGTTTCTGCTAAGGGCCCACCCGATACAGTGCAGCAACACTGTATTGTTAGTCAATGTAAGGACCCAGACTTAGGGTTATAGCAGGATTGTTTCCTTTTATCTTTCCAGAAGAAGAAAAGCATCCAACTAAGGAATCCAGAGATCACTGGACAACATCTGAAGAGTAATACTGTTAAGTTTAGTAACTGTATTGCAGGTTTATTATCAGTTTGGCAATACAGAATTCAAACGCTGTTAGTCAGAAGAGATAAACATACATGTCTTAGAACAATGTGATATTGTTTTTATGTGGACTTATGTGGATAAGAGATTAATGCCAATTGAGGTCTACATGTGATATGCCATCATAGCATCTAACTGGATACACTGACAGACAGTGGTCTAGTTTAATATGGCATAGATTGGGGACTCGCTATCCCCAATGAGGAAGGTTGTCAATGCTGCTCTGAGCAGCCAGCCAGTCTTCCTTGAAAGAGGGGTTCCCACAGGAGAACTGATGGGAGCTCAGCCTAAGGCACAGTATAGAACCTTGACCAACACTTCTGAGCAGGTCCAATATGCTTGCGGGTATGCTTGGGCACTAGGATGGAAAGCAAGCCAAGGCAGGACGTGTGTGTTGTTGCCACACTTGTTGTTGCTGATTACTCTCTGGCCTGTCTTTTTAATTCTGTCTTCCACTCCATAGTCCCTGAACATTTATGTCTTTGAACCAATATTATATCTCTGCTTTAATGATAATGGACTAAGCCTCTGAAACTGTAAGCAAGCCCCCAGTTAATGCTCCCTCTTTATAAGAGTGCTTAGGTCATGTTCTCTCTTCACATCAAGAGAAGAATGACTAAGTCATAGGTATCACATGGTGACAGCTGGGAGTGAGAAAGAGGAAATGGGTATTCCTTTGCTAAAAACCATCTCCTCAGAAGGGCTAGTCCACCTCTGCAAACAGTGATCTACTCATAAAAGAGGATTCCTTCCATATCAACTGCCTTTTAAAGGCCCCACTTCTCAACAGTGTGAAGTTGAGTAGGGTTTTAGTCTATGGATGTTCCCTAAACAACAATCACCCTATTTTGGAAGTAAAGATACAAGAATTTCATTTTCAGAAGACAGGTATATTGGTCAAGTTGTAATGACAGTTTCTACTTCAGATTAATTCAGTTCTGACTCAGATTACTTCAGATTGACATTTTCCAGAAGCCAAACACAAGGAACAAAACTTCTAAGG
Organism: Grammomys surdaster; assembly: GCF_004785775.1. Lineage (NCBI taxonomy): Eukaryota > Metazoa > Chordata > Mammalia > Rodentia > Muridae > Grammomys > Grammomys surdaster. The sequence continues at coordinate 25,696,350 of NW_021604622.1, forward strand.
TAGTGTGTGAGGTTCAACAAATACCAGATTGATATTTAATTAACAGTAATGATTCCTTTCTCTATCTTAGCTTGCCTAGCTCATCTATACTTCTGCAGCCTCGGGTGTAAGTTTTCCTTTCACAGAATACACTTCCTCATTAGTAATGTCTTTATTAGCAAGCAGGTGTGATATATCACCCTCATCATTTTAAGTTTCATGTAATTTTGTACTTGGAATTTCAGCTGAAAGCCATTTACCTAGTTAATTGTTTCAAGTATAAACTAATAATAAATTTCAAACATGACATGACCAGCATAACAACATAAAATCACTAAGGGTGTATTAAATCCTCATGAAATTCCTCTTGCAAATTATATCATCATCAATATCCAAACCATGGACCATCATGAAGCTGTATCAACAACTGCTCCATTTGCTTCTTTGGTAGGTGCTGCTTAAAGTCTACATACTAAAGAAAATTCTAGAAATATATCTGCTCTTTCACAGCCTCAATTTCATAAAATTTTGGGGTATCTTGAGAGGTGTAAATCACATTTTCTAGAAGTTGCCAATTGAAGTCATTGTTTTGTAGTGGTCATATGTTAACAATGGTTTCTTGTTTGTGTTTGAAACTCTATTAGAATCACCCTTTTCATGATTACCACTAAATAATTAACTGATACACTCAACATGATATTAAAGATACTCACGAAGTCCCAAGGGTAGTTTCATTAGCTGGCATAGATACAGTATACATACACAGAGGGAAAAAATATAGAATGAGATACTCAAAAAATTCCAAAAGCTGAGGTCTAAACCAGTTAAGGTTTGTTCACAGAATGTGGCTGTGGTAGTCTTACAATGTCCACTTCAAGACGCTTCATGTCAGGATATGTCATCACAGTTGCCCAAGAGGTGGGTAAGGATCTGGAGTATCATCATACACTCGCTATGAAAACCTCTGCTGGCAGCCATGTCTCCCCCATTCACATTCAGACTCTACTCCCATGCCAGCCCACTGCGAGAGACTGAAAGGGGGTTTGTTGTAGAGCAACAGAATTCTGTAACTATGAAGCAGAGCTAAGACAACATAATAGTGGCTGATCAGGGACTTAGAAGGGTCACCGTGACTTCAGATGTTGGTATTGAGGTAGCATGCTATGGGAACTGCCTAGATTACTGTGAGACAAAGGAAACACGAATCAAAGCATAAAAATGCATCCTGCAGAGGCATCATCAAGTGGTTAGGAAAAAACATTAAGTACATGAGCATGCTCTTATCTACAGGGAGAGTGCTGGTGGTTATGGAGAATAATATATCCAGTGTCAGAGCAGCATCTTAGAACATCCACAAGGAAAGACACAGTGACTCACAGAAGAGGGGGAGTGGCTGTGAGTGAGTGAGGTATAGGGCAATGTCAGGGAAGAAGCCAATGGGAGCTTGGAGGAAATCTGTGGAGGAAGTAGAGGGGAGAAAGCTGGTAAGTAGGAAGTGGGATAAACAGCAAAGGAAGGTCGTACAGTCCTGAGAGCCAATGTCTAAGCCACCTAACATCTGGACTACTGAAAGATGGACTCTGACATATTTCCAACCATGAAAACATTTTAATCAAAAGCCATCTCTCTGCTCATTTTCTAGCCTATGTGAACTCACTTGAGACAGAAGCCTGAGCTGTGTACAAAAAGATGGCAGCCAACATGGGGTTGCTAAACGGTTGACTTTAAATCAACTATGGGAGGCATGTGGCTATTCTCCATAGTGACTGCTGTACTCAACCAACCAGCACACACATAGTCAATGTGTAGTGCCTTTCTTCCTGAACCCAGATCTCCTGTAGCTCTAGGGAGCATTTTTATGGATTATTGAGGGAGCACAAGATATCTCTCTGACCACTAAGTGACTTGGTATCAGGCTCAGAATTATGGGTCCTTAATTACAATAATACATACATAATACATATATATCATACATACATACATACATTCATACATACATACATTCATACATACATACATACATACATACATACATACATACACACACACAGACACACATACTACCCTCCTGAGGAAGACACTTATCTACCTAGCATACTGTTTCAGGCTCCTGAAGAATAAATGTTTGGGTGCCAGTTTGACAAGGGGTAGACTTGTGGTGGGTAATATAATTAATTGATAGGGTATTGAATCACCTAGAAAATATATACCCTAGGTATAGATGTGAGTGAGTTTTTATATTGAGTTATTGAAAATGGAAGATCTAGCACCATCCTATGTGCCAGAGTCCTAGTCTGGAAAAGAGGAGAAAGTGAGCCAAGTATTCACATTCCCTGAGGTCTGCTGCTTTAGTGCAGATACAATGTGAACATCTATTCTTGCTTTCCCATGGTGAGGAGCTGTCCTCCTGAAGTGTGACCCAATTAAAGGCTTGCTTCTTTATATTAGTTTTGTCATGTATTTTGTAATGGCGACAAGAAAAGTAGCTAATACTGTAGTATTCATTTATAGAAACGGAAAACAACTAAGACAACATTTAAGGTATTCAAGCAAAGAGATATAAAAATAAAACTTGGAAATGAAATACAAATTGAAAGTAGATGAAAAGAGATTTTTTTATATTTAAGACAATAAAATAAATAAATGTTTAGTTAAAAGTAAAATAAAAAATGAAGATTTAAAGAAAATGACTCGTGAAATGGCATAAAATAGAGAGATGTGAGCTCTTTTATTCTGATGATATTGAAAGTAGATTTAATTATGTAATTCTGACAATCTTCTTCATGTTCACCACAAAAAGTAGAAATCTTTAAAATGCCAGCTATCATAGCACCGTTCTTGGGAACTGCAAAATACTTTATTCCAAACTTTATACCAACTTCTTGTTTTGAAGAGAACATAGTGGTGACAAAGCTGTTACCATATAAGTCAGAGACTGAGGAACTCATCACACAGGCAAAAGATTATGCATAAAGGAGAACCCAGAGGCGAAGGAATAGCTGAAGTAGGATTCTATATGGGTGAAGATCCCATTCATTTGATCTGTGGACTGGACATTATTTTTCTAAGAGTATCTGTCAGTCCTGGGAAGGGGATGAGCCTGGATCATATCACAGGACTCAGCTTTGAAAATAAAAAGCCACAAGGTTTACATTTCTGTGAAGCTGCTGAGAGGGGCTCTCATTTTGTGATCCCCTCTAAAGGGAGATGGCTTTTCTCTGTATTTGCTGTGCACTGGGCTGGCAAAGTCTCGTTTGGGATGAGAGCTGCCTTCCCTTGATATTTTGAAGACAATGTCCTCCTAGATGTTATGATTCTAATCTAACTCTGTCCCCAGCAGAGCTCCTGCATTACGTAGTCTTGATTGTCTGCTGATGGCATTCAGGGAGGTGAGGAGGTGATGTGTATCATGAAGTCTCTTCAGTAACGGATTACTCACTTGACCCATTTATAGCTGAATGGGATAAGGTCATAGCTTTGTTTCAAGAAGTATATCATGGGGAAATGGGGGAGGGCACTTGAAAGTATAGTGTGTTCTTATATCACCAGCCTATTTCTGTTTTCTGCTTTGTGGCTGTCATCAAACTACTGGATGTACCTGATCCCATGACCCTGTCGTACCCATTGCAATCCACAAGCCCACAGCAGTGGAAGAAGCCAACCCTGGACAGAAGCCTGAAATCATGAACAAAAGTGACTTACCTCCCCCTACATAGTTTATCTCAGGCATTTTGTCACAGTGACATCAAGTTGACTGATGTAACCCCAGAGCTTACAGCTATTGGAAACCATAGGGCTGACCTGCTGTCACCATCATCAGTTCCTGATTGACTTCAGGTCAGTCTTTATCAAGCCTACCCAATAAGGCGAGAGTCCTCTTTGGGGATAACTTTACTACTGACTTCCTACAGATACATTTGGATTAAAAAAATCTCAGCAGGTTTCACTCATCTCAGTTTTTTTGTAAAAACATCTAGCTTACTTTAGATTGTGTTTGTAAATGCATAAGACATACACATACAAAGAATCCATAATCTAAGAGTTAGCTTTATGGTAAGGATATATTGACTACAGAATAGACCTTAACATCATTCATGAGAAATAAATCTTATTGAATAAAATGAAAATTCCACTACCTGGTAAAGGCTGCTTATCAGACACATACTGAATGCCATGCCTTTGAACGATGTAATTTGAAAGATCAATATGGAGGTTCTCCCAAAAAATTAAAAAGGAATTCTCATATTTCCACTCAAATTCCCATTATAAGTCACTCAATGAAGCGAAGGATAGGTTCAAGAACATCACTGCCCCCTTAGCATTTTACTGTTTGACAGATATTCATATTTCATGCAATGTTCCTTCCAATGCAGAGTACAAGTGTAAGTGATATGGAAACTAGAGAAGAAGAAATTAGAAAAGCTCCTGTTTCTACAGATTTAATGTCTACAAGAAAATCAATTAGAGTCTGTAAGAAGATTGTTGGTTTCTATTAGAGACTTCTGCAATGTGTTTACAAGGTAATCAACTCATGCAATCAGCCTGTTCCTTGGAACTATGAGTAATTATTTTATTACATCACACAATGATGATGGTAATAACGCTGAGTCCACATTCACAACAATGGAAAAGTCAGGAAGATATGGGGTTGATATAATCAGAATAAATAAATCATGCTACAGAAACACTCCCCTGGCTGGGTCACTGTCAGTTATAAGTCTGATGTGTCTTCAGAGCAACTGTCCCTTTGCTTCAGCCTTCAGAAATGCAGACTGGCAACAGCAGCTTCTGGAAGCATCTGCGACACTAATGACCACTGGGGTATCACAAAACATTTAGGATCATAGGAAATAGCATGCTCCTTTTAAATAGACCCTCAAGAAGAGGAAAAACTCACTCTTCTGACTGTCTTTGATAAAATTAAGTCTTTTGCCCACGTCTAACTTTGATATGGCTCTATGAGAAAGTTGGGGTTTGGGGAAACAGCAGGGCATTTTGCTATCTGCACCTAAAGGGGGAAAAGGTGGAAGTTACATGTAGAAAAAAAGCTATAAAATGAAAATAAAAAATTAAAAGAAGATGAATACAATAGAGATGTTGAAAACAATTAAAAATGTTAACCTTATCCAAATTAGTCTGCATATTTAAGATAGTTCTCTGAAAACCATGACACTCTGAAATTAAACTTGATAAGATAATTATGGTTTTCATGTGGAGGAATAAAATATAAGATGAACAGAGAAAATCATGGACGTAAAGAAGGAACAATCACACTTGCCAATTAAAATGCTGTAATCTGTCATAAACGCGTGTGAGCTGAGAGGCTGAGAGGCCGAGAGGCTGGCTTGGCTGGTGAAGTGCATTAGGCTATTTCCATCCATGCATACAAACACTTCTATTATAATTTCCTTAATTATTTTTCTTATACCCTTCCTCCTCCCCTATCTTATCATCCCATCACCCTGCTTATTCCAGCTTGGGTTCATCTACTGCTCCCCCTAACCTGCAGTGCTTATCATTGTGAGCCTAGGTTATCTCACTCTAAATTGCAGTGCTTATCATTGTGAGTCTAGGTTATCTCACTTAACCTGATTATCTTCACTTTCGTCCACTTCACTGCAGATAACACAATTTTATTCTTCTTCATGGCTGAGAATTAGTATCCAAGTTATTTTACATGATAGAACAGCTGGGCATAATGATACACAGCTTTAATCCTAGCACTTGGGAGACAGAGGCAGGTGGATAGCTGTAGGTTCAAGGTCAGCCTGGTCTACAGAGTGAGTTCCAGGACAGCCAGGGCTGTGCAGTGAGATGCAGTCTTGAGGAAAAAAAAAGAGAAAATGGTCATATCACCACTTCTGGATATATAGCCAAACATTCAACACACTCAGATAAGAAATACTTAAACACTCATATTTACATGTACCACCCATAAGAGCCAAATGATGAAGTCAAACCGGACACTAATCAGATGAATAGTACATTTTAAAATCTAAATTTCCTTTGATTGCATATTCACATTTACAAAAATTTATGTGAGTTGAAAAAAATTAATAAAATCATTAAAATAAAATTCTACTATAAAACACGGACCTCATAGGACATCATAAATAAAAGTTTCTAATAATGAAGACATACTATATTTTTCTCAGGCACACATACACGTATAAAATTATTTGGTTATATTGCTATGTTATACTGCCATAACGGCATTAAAGCATGACACGGAGGTACAACAACCCATTTCCTTAAAATAGATTTGAATACATCTGACTCTAACAGTGCCCCAGTGCCAGCAGCTCTGGTGAAACTCTAGTGGTCACCTAGGACAGGCCAGCATCCTACTACTGTGTCCTGAGTTGCATGTGATCTCCTACATGCTCATGCCTTTCCACCAGTGATCAGTACCCCGGAGACATGGCTGGGGGAGAGTGTGAAGAGCAATTAATTGTGCTTCTGTAAATATTAGCTGTATTGTTGCATCATATTTTGTAGAACAGAACATCTCAATTCATACAGCTATTCCAACCCCCTTAGAAACCAGCAGCCAGAAAACATGTACATACAAACCCAGGCATGCATGTAAGTACAGGTCTATACATTTTACTCTGTTAAAATTAAAATATATGGCTTTAATCTTATATGCAATTTTGGAGAGATGTCTTACTAATACATACATACATATACATAAGCATATACATATCCGTATACATACACACATATATGGGCATATATACATACACACATGCATACATGTTATATATCTGCCTGTCTGTCTATCTCTGTCACTATTTACTTTGATAGTTTGTTGAAGATAAATTTCAGTGTGAGTAAGACTCATTAAAATTATAGCATATACAACAGTGCCAGAGGGAGGGTAAATCCAGAGAATCTTTCTAATATATTATTTGAAAAATGATGGAAGTCCAAGATCATCATTAACTTTAATTTAGCATTCCCGATCCATACAATTATAATGAGGGATAATTAGAAGTCATGGCAAATATTTGTGTAAAATATTTTCATTACTCTGCTATTAATAGATTAAAGATAGAAATAATTACATACTGTTCATTAGGAAAAGGTTGCAGTGAATTATGCTGTAACAGAAACGAAAGTGCCCTTGGATGGCCTGATGGAAGATTTACATAAATGAAAAGACACACTGTGCTCCTGAAGAAGATTCATTAATATAGATGTGTCTATTATTTTGAATAATTCTATGGGCTAATAAACTCCCCCTCAACATTTAGTAAAATATCTTGAAATCTGATGAGTGTTTCTGAAACTCATATGCAAACCAATGTGGATACCACAGGGATAAGGGATTACAGAGCCCATGTGCACTCCCCAGTGGGGTGGTCGTTTACCTTTGCATTGTTATTTTCATGACACAGCTAGCCTGTGTCACTTCTTTCTCTGGAATCCTGGTGGGCAGAGGAAATGCAGAGCACAGAAAGAGTCCATTCAGCTCAGTCAGCAAAGTCTTGAAGACACGTTTCTTCCATGTTATGGACCAGAGGAAGTTGTAGTGTATAGAACAGGAAGCTGGACAAGGTCACTTCTACAGAAGGACACTGATACCCGCTGCAGAAATGCTTCTGTGAAAGGAGAATGGAGAAACTAAGCCATCTCATTATTAAAGCACATGTGAATTAGTGTACCTAAGGATGCCTTCTCAATCATGAAGAAAGGCTACGTTGGTCAGACAGCAGTAAGGATTTCGAGCAATGCTGACCTCCCAGCATTCCTGGGAACCCCTGTGTTTTCTCCTGTCACGAGGGACGATATCACTTGAGCAGTGCAGATGAGAGAGGCAGACCGCATTCTGAGAGAGGAAGCCAGAGAACCAGGAGGGTCCAGACTTGTTTTCTTAGAACCTTTCCTTGGAAACTAGCCAGAATCCTTAAGAAACATTCTAACGCTTTCAAATCACAGTACCAATGACCTCATACACCATGCCCCACCCCACACCCCTTTAAGTTCCACCTTTACCTCTTGACACACTGTTGACTGACACTTTTCCTACAGAGGCATGGAAAAAACAATGTCTCCTCATCCCAGACAGGGAACTAACCACAGACCAAAAGGACACCACCAAAGTCCAACTTGGTAAACCAATGAATTCTACAGGGTTAATTAATGGGATGGATGAGGGGTCACTTACAAGAACAGAAATGACTCAGACAGCCTTATTAACCAAAGCTCAGCCCAGCATGGCCAATGGCTCACAAGAGCTGGAAACCTGGAGCATGCTTTATAGCCAGAGGGCAGCTTGACGGGTTGTAGAATCTCTTTCAGGTTTCAGAACCTCTTCAGGGTAACTTGGCGGCTCTCTGCGTCTTCAGGGCATCTCGGCACTTCTAGGTGTGTGTCTTATCAGTCCTTACAACTTACCTATGTTTGGAAAGAAGGGTCTTGGTGAATCTGATCATGTTTGCGGAGCTCTGGAAGCTACTGAATTGTTTGGCTACTATGGTTATCAAGCTCCCCTGAGGGCTGCCTTGTTCCACTGTCCACATCCCTGCTCCATCTCAGAACGTTCCTGTGTTAAGGAGCTTCCCCCCATACCCCGCCAGATTGCCAGTTTAATCTTCAAGAACATTGTTACGGACCATCGTTACCTGGAGGACGGAGCCGCTATCCCACGAATCTTTAAAGAACAGAAGATCAAATAAGATCCAAACTACAGCAAATAATCATTATATAACAAAAACCCGTGTATCTTCACGCTAACAAGTACTGAGATCATTTGTTAGCAGCAGATGAGCGATGAGCGGGTTCAGATGTTAGTGGATGTTTTTCAGACTGAAGGGAAACGAAGCCAGTTGTAAGCCTGTAAGAACACAGGCGAAAGCCAATGGCATAAGTAGTAAATGAATGACTGATCCGTTCTTGTAGTTCCTTCAAAGGGAAGCTAAGTTAAAATGATAACTAATGATACTATTCAATAAGTAGATGGGTTTAGAATTTAAATTTTGATAAAAGGAAAAAAAAACATCAAATCCAGTGAGGCAGATGCTTTTTACATTTCAGTTGTACAGAAAACCAAAATGAAATGAAACAAAACCAGGAGAACTCAACGGCCAGATACCCCAGCTCTGTTCACGTTCCCAGAAAGTAGTGTGGGGGCTGGAGCTGACCTGCCACGTGCATTCTTTTTCATTCTCATTTCATTATTATTGTCCTGTTCCACTAACGATGTTTTAGAACATCAGAAGGATAAAATCCTCACGTTATTCTCAAAGACTGAAGGCAGAAATGTTAGACTATGAACTGTGGCTAAAGGTATTTATATGTCTACTTTACTGCATTTGATTCTGCACTGTCTGTCTACGGAGAGGAGGGATTTGTTTCCGGCGTTTCATTGAATGATTTCAGTTCTTCATCACTCCTCAGTGCTCACTAAAAATTCACAGGATTGCCTGCTTCAGGATGGACTTTATTCTCAGACCCATCCCTAAACAGAGAAAATGAATAAATCACGGAAGCCTTGGGCATGAAATATTGCCTGTGCTTTGTAAGTATTAGGCTGTGACTTCACACTGAAGCAGTGCCTAGGGCTAAAACCACCTGCTCGGTGAACAGCTGCTGTGCAGTGAGAAATCAGCATGATTGTGTTGGTTGGTAAGCAAATTCTATTACAAGGGACCTAGAGAATTACCTTTTACTTTGCAATATCTGTATCCAGGGCACTTAATTATGTATGAATTTATACCCATAAGGAAACCTTTCCTGAATTCCAACACACTTTACAAAACACCATATTCTTAGACTTAAGGGCTGACTAAGAATACAGCACACTGTTTCCACATGAGTGCCTTTGGTATTACTGTGGTATGCATATTATAATTAATCAATATTGGCACATTATTGTAATTGCAAACTTTATTCCAATCTCTCTCATTTTAACCCGATGTTCTAGTTTCGTTTCTGTTGCTATTGTAAAAACCAAACCAAAACAAAAAAAATAAAAAAAAAAAAACAAAAACAGAAACAAAAAAAACCCAAATCGACTGTATCCAAAAGCCACTATGGGAGGAAAGGATTTATTTGGCTTATACCTTCCAATCATAATCTACAATTGAAGGAAATCAGGACAAAAACCAAATTAGCAACTCCAAGGAGAAACTAGTCAAGAATGCTGGTTGCTTCCTCATCTTTAAAGTGGCTCACTCTCTGGCTTGCACACAGGTTCATGCATTGTTAGCTTTCTTATACAGCCCAGGCCCACCTGCTTAGTGATGGTAGCGCCCACAGTGGGCTGGGTCCTCATACATCAGTCAACAATCAGGACCATGTCTCACAGACATGTCAACAAGCCAACCTGATCTAGGCAATTCTTCAACTGAGGCTTTGTTTCTCATACGACCCTAGACTGTGTCAGGTTGACAATCACAGATAACTAGAATACCCAAGGACCATTTACTACTTCCACCTAGGGTACCATGATACACTTAACAGTTGGGTTTCTTCCCATTCCCGTTGGTCATTACATTTCTTCAGTTTCCCCTAGTTTTTGATGATCTTGGAAGTTTTGAGAATTCCTGGATTTCAGAATGTTCTTGTCTGTTCTGGTACTTGACATGTTGACTTCCTTCTATCTTCCTTCTATATGAGATCCCTCATCTTCACATGATGGCTCAGTGAGTCTCCTGAGGATACTTTCCTGAAAGACCTTCTCCCTGGGAGAGTCCAAGATGAAACAAGAGTTTGTACAAGTTTTCTCCCTCGTGTTCCACATTTTAGTCCTGTTCCCTACCTCTGAGCATCACTTAACAGATCCCCTGCCTCTTTCCACAATGCTGTATACCTCTAGTGGAGTCTGTGAGACATTCTGTAACCTCTGCTGTAGGTGGACAGAGTTTATTACCTTCCATTCTTTCTTAAAAACTTTATTTTGTTTTATTTTTTTGAGACAGGATCTCATGTCCCTGAGGCTGTCCTTGAACTCTCTACATAGCTGAGGATGATCTCAAACTTCTGATTCTTCTTCTTCCTCTCAAGTGCTTGGGTTGTGTGCAGGCACATACCACCATGACTGGTTTACTCATTGTTTCAGATGCTAGGGCTTGTTTGCTTTAACTTTTCCAAGTATGCTTTCGCCTGCCTACTTTCTTACAGTAATTGTACTTGTTCATATTTCATCCGTTGTATGGTTGAGTTCCTCTCTGGGCATATTTTAAACTCATTCCTCTATCATTTTCTTCATAATAATACGCTTGTCATCTTGGCACAGATGATCTAAACTCAATATGAACATCCCTCGGTACTTTTATTGGGCTTATTAGACATATTCTGGTCGAGAGCTGTCTCTATATTAAGACATTTCACAGCCTCTCTCAAAAGTGGTTTGTCGAAGCTCTAATCATCAATGAATGTCAGAGCCAGCAAACTGGATGCTAGTCAGAAGAAAGAGCAGATAAATCATATGTGGAAACAAATGAGAAGCAACCCAGTGAGAGGAGTCAAAGCTATTGATTCTCAGTCTGTCACAGCCAGCTAGAGAGCTAAGCACTGTGTTTGGCAAGGAGTCAGAGACAGATAGAGGAGACAGGGATACTATTCAAGGGTCTGGTATAAAGCCACTGATAATGGGCTGCTGACAGACCAGCAACACAAAGGTACCCTGTGGGTTGTTTAGAGGTGTGTGTCTATCTCCTGTTGGTCTTAAGTGGGAAGATGAATGAAAACTTTTTGGTTGTTTGTCAAGTTCTGGTTCCTTAAGTTCAGTTGTTGCAGATCTGACAACCCAAGTTTTTGTCTAAAGTCAATGGTCTGGCTATTGACTTACTAAGAGCACGATAACTTCTGGGCTCACCACTAAAGACATCTTAGTTTCCAGGCTGGGTGTTCTAGACTATGGGTCAGATGTCTAGCTCTGTCTTGGCTTCATCACTATCCACTCAGATGTTCAATATCTTAATAACCAGTTTCTAAAAATATCATTGTGCCCTCTGATTTTCAATTAAGTTGGAAATGTGGTTTGCGGGGATTTTTCTGGCTCTCCAGTGTCCCCAGATGTAGAGGTGGTTCACAGAGCATCAATCATAGCCTGTGGTTCTTTAAAGCTTGCTTCACGCTGGAGCAGTTCATGAAAGATGTGGGTTTTCAGCTTAGATTGCAGTTAATTTTAAATTAAATGAGGTAGCGTGTTTGGTGTCACACAGATAAATCTGTGAAATGTCAAACTTAAATGTATTTCTGCTCTGGGAAATATTCAATAAGTTGGAGAGAAAAAAGTATGAGTCAGTCAATTTAAAAATAGGTTTTGCTATGTGGAAACTCTGGTATTTTGCAGAGAATACATTTATTTCTTATATGATAAATGAAATTAACACAAAAACATAGGCTTGGGTCCCCCTCCAGCTGTGGGAATGCAAGGCTTGCCGGGTGAGCGGCAAACAGGCTTAGTAGAGTCAGACAGAAGATATGGAAAAACGGAATTGCAGTCACAGTAGTCACACAGAAGATGATGTTTATTTGAAATCACATTTCTGTGTCTCCGAAGAGAAATGGCTTAAGTCATCTTTCTGTCTCCAGCTAGCACTCATATGCACACTGTGCAGAGCCTCGTGGGAGGGTACCAGTCGTGGAGAGTGTTTGTTTTCCTCTGCAATTGAATCTGAACCCCTCAGAGGCGGAAACAAGTTGTGCTGCTTGTGGTTTTAATATCAACTATCTCTACTCACGTTCTTCCCCAGAAGAGGAGAAAAGAATTATTTCTGGATTTGTGGAGGATACTAGTAAATGTTTGCTAAATAAATGAAGGCAGTGATGGAGAAATGAGTGATCGAATGATCGCGTTCCTTTCCCCGGTTTTTCAAAGTGTTACATAAAACATTTTTTTATCCAGAGCTATTTTATCCTCAACATGTGTAGAAAGCAATCATACTTAATTTTCTCGATCTCCTTCTCATATGAAATTCGAAGAATGATATCTAAAATAAAGAGTTCCTCGCAAGGACAGAGGGGCGTTGGGACATGAATAATTTATCAAAGTGCATCCAAACAAGAAAAATGGGTTATGTGTTTTCAAACAGAGAAAATTTCAACAGTGCTGTTTACTCCTATGACAGAAAAGGTCACAGTGAAAATATGAGCTCGTAGGGCACAGCAGGGATCTGCTCCTCCTTGGACTCAGGATCAAAGGTAAACGCAGCTCTCAGTGGGGGTGACAAGGATTCCATCTGGCTGCTGAACTCCACCTAAGAGCAAAGGAAGAAAGGAAATTCCTGTGTTTTTTGGTTTCTTCCCAGACTTTCCATTTCCTGTCCAAGCTTCCTACCAGCTACAATCTCTCCAGGCAAAACTGTGACATGCAGGGACCAGCATGTAATGGAGAGAAGGCAGAGGAAGGAGAAGTGAAGTGTGGACCAATAGGCTTAGCTTAGGAAGAAGGATCTGGCTACATAGATTGGAGCCCAGGCATCTGTTGGTGACTAAGTTGCTAAAGATTGTAAGGAAACACCCATTACAGCAGAGTATTGTTAACCATCTGATGTTCAAGAAAGACTAACTGAAACCCCTTTCCAACAACTGTAGAAACCTGAAACACTTTTCATAGATCTAACTTCAAACCAGATCTATATTTTCTTTTTCTTCTTTTCTCTGTTTTGTTTTTCTCTCAAAGTACAACCGATGTGAATACTGTGAATCCAGTTGTCTTTGTGCACTTTAAGGAGTGTCTTCCCCGCTGCTGTGGTAGCATTCCGAGACATCATCTGATTTATTCCCCTTTTCTAATGCACTTGCTAAAGTAGGTAGAAGATAATTAACCAGCAACACTAGACCTCCCCTCATAGTACATGATGCTGCACAGTGATAGATTTTCATACACCTACTCACACACTGCTGATCAGCCTACATCCTAGCTCCCCATTTTACAGTGGTCTCCTCTTCCCCAATCAGTTACTAGCTATTTGTCTTTGCATAATACTAGATAATGGGAGAGAATAGAGGAGGAAGACCAGGAATAAAGGATGGCAGATGAGCTGTCAGCAAGAGGCCAAGAAAGACCTTCTCTTGTCAAAGGCCAAATAAAGACCTACTAACAAGCTATTTAGAGACTATATTCTTGAACAAGAAGAGTCCCATTAGTAAACCCTTAGCCACTGTTGACCTTGGCGAATGCAATTTCGAGACTGTGACAAAGCAAAATGATTTCAAGGATGTAACAAAAGGCACCACTTGGTCAGTGAATGGGAGGTAAAATGAGTGGAGACACAGTTCTTTGCGGAAACTGATTACAGAAATTTGAAGCAAAGGAAAGTGTAGCAGTCCTTCAACTGTATGGGGAAGGGGAATGATGAGGAAACTTGAGATGGATGGCTTTTACAGTCTGGCTGATTAAATTTGCTTCACACATAGAGAAAGAGGAGACAGAAGACTGAGAGAAAGAAGTCACACTTAGTGAGGCTGCTTTTGGTAAAGTCAAAAGACAGACAAGACATCAAGTGGTATTCTCCTTTTCTGGGCCCTAAGATGCATGACAGTTTAACTTCCATTAGCTACCTGCCCCCATTTCTACAGGGATCTGAAGGAGACAGGAAAAAATGTATACAAAGCAAATGCTCAACTGATTGTTTTTGGTTGTGATTCAGAATTCTGAGACAAAAAATGTCTAGACATTATTATAAAACCATGATTATGAATGGAATGGAACAGAGAAAACACTGGATGAAAACCACCTGCACTGAGTGCTTTCTTTGGGGTGCAGCACTCCCTCTAGGACCTCCATCCTCCTCCTCCTCCATATACCAAGGAGACGTGGAAGACTTCATCAGTCCTTACAGAGCAGGGTTGATCCTTCACGGCTCTCTCTGTCTGATCTGGATTCTGATCTCTGCCTTCTGAAGCTCTCCATGGACATTCTGTGCACACATTGCTAGAATCTGATGAGAAATGGTTGTGTAAAACCTCACAGAGTCCAGCCAGTGAGCCTGTCCCCTGAGACTCTCAATTCAGGGACATTCAGTCCCTGGTTCCTACCCATTGCTCTTCTTCCCTGTCCCTTACTGCCTTCCATAGGTCATTTCCACTGAGGAGATGGAATCATAGATGGTGTCCATTATCCTGAGCCTGATTTCTTTAATGATGAAAGCTTCTTCTTCTTCTTCTTCTTCTCCTTCTTCTTCTTCTTCTTCTTCTTCTTCTTCTTCTTCTTCTTCTTCTTCTTCTTCTTCT
>NW_021604622.1:25711617-25723646 GCF_004785775.1 Grammomys surdaster
ATTTTTTTTTTCAAGACAGGGTTTCTCTGTGTAGTCCTGGCTGTCCTGGAACTCACTCTGTAGACCAGGCTGGCCTTGAACTCAGAAATCCGCCTGCCTCTGTCTCCCAAAGTTCTGTGATTAAAGGCGTGCGCCACCACTACCCGGCTGATGGAAGCTTCTTGGTGGCACCAGGAATTCTATACATGTGAGATTTCAACAGACAAATGGCAAGAAGACCTTTACTACTATGAAGGGATTTAAGGCATCTAAGAAGAAAAGTGTCTGTGATGGTCCTGTAACTGAGCATTTAGCGTACGAAAAAATAATTCAGCTTCAGAGCGACCAGCTCGAGAATGTATGCTAGTTCTTTATAGAAACTAAATGTACTAAGAATGATCAGCTGAAGGCTTGGGGTTTTAACTGTTTGTAGATGTAGTGTACATCTGAAATGTAAATGGAGATTTCCTCTCTTGTCATGAGTTTTAAAATCTCACATCTTGCATAAGGTATCCATTTATGGTCTGCTTTTTACTTGGATTGGAGTAACTCCATACAGTAAAGTAAACAACGTAAAAATCAAAAAGCCTGAGTATAGCAAAGTTATTTGACAAAGCTTCAAGAATTATTTATATTTACCTAAAATTATATATATATATATATACATGATAAATATATATATATATATATATATATATATAAATATATATATATATATATATATATATATATATATAACACAAATACATGTGTATTCTTATAAGTATATAATCTATACACATATTGTATATATATAAAATGAAGTTATGCCATTTGGGCTGACAATGCTTCCCATGAAGACCATAGGCTAAGAAACGTCACAGAATCAAGTATGAAAACCAAACCTTTTGAGTGGTTGGTCAGGACAATCCAAATGATTCCCTACATCATATATGCTATTGCTTTTGCCCTTGAAGGCCTCTCAGAGGTTAAAAGTATGCTGAAGTCATAGCACAGTTAGAATACAGTCAAAGGACAACTTCAACATCCAGGGTAAATTGAGACAGGGCATAGAGTTGGCAACTTTCTCTGAGGGAACAAAGCTTGCTTGATAGGCAAGAAGCTCCCTCCACACATTTGGCGGATGGAGCAAAGCACCAACCAACTTTATACATATATGTATACATACACACACACACACACACACACAGAGAGAGAGAGAGAGAGAGAGAGAGAGAGAGAGAGAGAGAGAGAGATCTCCAATGACCAAGCTCCAACCATTTTATTTTTTCTCTTAGCCTTTTTATACCACCTAAGACAAAAATTCTCTATGTTAAAAAAGAATCCTGTTTGTAAAGGAAATCTTTTTTCTTACATACAGAATTTTTGTCTTATGTAGTATAAAAAGGCTAAGAGGAAATGCCTACAAACAGGGGCCTAGCGTGACTGCAATCTGAGAGGCCCAACAAGCAGCTGAAAGAGTCAGATGCAGATAGTTACATCCAACCAATGGACAGAAGCTGGTGATCCCTGTGGTCGAATTAGGGGAAAGCTGGAAGAAGCTGAGGAGGAGGGTGACCCTGTAGGAAGACCAGCAGTTTCAACTAACCTGGACTCCAAAGTTCTCTCAAACATGGAGCCACCAAGAGGCAGCATATACCAGCTGATATGAGGCCCCCAACACATATAGAGCAGAGGACTGCAGGGTCTGGACTAAGTCAGAGAAGACCCACCTAACCCTCAAGAGACTTGAGGCCCCAGGGAGTGGGGAGGTCTGGTAGGATGGGGACTAGGGGTGGGGACATTCTCTTGGAGACAGAGTGGTTGTGTGGGGAGGAGGTATGGGATGTGGAACAGTCAGAGGGTGGACCAGAATGGGAATAAAGTCTGGACTGTAAAAAAAAGAGCAAAAAATAAATAAAAACAAGTCTAGACTATAAAAATGAGTGAAGAATAAATTTAAAAATTTTAAGAAAAAGAAAGAAAAATGATTTCCTCATAGCCACAAGTTACATCAAAAAACAAAACAAAAAACAATCACAGGAACAAATTCTTCGAGAACACATTAGAATCATTACACAAAAGGAAATCACAGCAGGATTATTGATTACAGATTTGTTTTTGAAATGCATACCTAATTAAACATTCCTGTCTTTCTCTCCACAAGTTCATTGTAACCCCAAAGCAATAATGGCTTTGTCACTGATTAACAAGTCTAAGCAAGCTGGTATATAGTAGTGTGATGGTTTGTACATGCTTGGTCCAGGGAGTCGCACCAGTAGATGTGAGCTTGTTAGAGTGGGTGTGGCCTTCTCGGAGTAGGCGTGTCACTGTGGGTGTGGCCTTCTCGGAGTAGGCGTGTCACTGTGGGTGTGGGCTTTAAGACCCTCACCCTAGCTGCCTGGAAGCCAGTCTTCTCCTAGAGGCCTTCAGATGAAGATGCAGAACTCTCAGCTCCTCCTGAACTATGCCTGCCTGGAGACTGCCATGTTCCCGGCTTGATTATTCTGAATGAACCTCTGAACCTGTAAGCTAGCCCCGATTAAATCTTGTCCTTGTAAGAGTTGCCTTGGTCTTGGTGTCTGTTCACAACAATAAAACCCTAAGACAAGTAGCAAGGTTTTGTTGTTGTTTTTGTTTTTTGGTTTTTGTTTTACTATAGTTACCTGATGACAATTTGTATGGAATGAAAATTTTCTTTGATTATTAACTGTTCGAAGTCTATTTGTCTCTTCCAAGTACAATCACATGCTTGTAAGGCAGGGAAACTCACTGTTCTCCATTTCTAACTTACACAGCCCTCATTAGTCTACAATGGAGGGGGCACACTCTACTCTTAATTCTAACTTTATTATAGCTTTCTGGAAAAACAAACCATCTCCTTAAGCTTCCTATCAGCTACCTTAACTTCCTAAAACTATTTAAATCAAATCAGGAATTCTGTCAAATCAGTAGTTCACTTAAATAATATTATTTTATGAAAATTCATCTTGATATTTTTCTGCAGAAAAAAAATGCCCAATAAAGTGGGCTGTTTCCCAGGAAGCAATCACATCAGACCAACAGCAGTGAGGGTTTCCCCCATGCCCAATCACATCATATAAGAGGAATTTAGCAATGACAAACATGAGAAGATACAGCAGCAGAAAGAAGCCATCAGGAGGCAAAGACCTAGAGACTGTGCCCCTCCAAGATGGAAAAAACTCCATCACAGCTGTGACAAACGGTGGACCATCTCCAGGAAGCTTGCTTGCCCACTGCAGTTCCTCCTGCATGGTGTCTGTCAGGATACAGGACTCAGATTATTTCTGGATCTAACCTGAATGTGTCTTTCCGACAATCTAGTTTCCATAGTTTTGGAAGGTATTATACAAGTCACCAAGGGATGGAAGCAATTAGTATTTCTAGCCAGCTGTAGCATCTATGAATTACAACAATTCATTTGATTCAGAGTCACAAATCCTGTATTAGTTTCTACTGGCTCAGCATTTTCTGTATTTTGTGCCCTTTTACTTAATTTCCTTGTCTAAATATGCTCCCAACTTTTTCTGAGGAGATATGATCTGTGGGTATCAAACACTGTCTGGATTCAAGAGCAAGTGAACCCAGACAAAAAGCAAATGTGAGTGGGGATCATCTTGGGTACCCTGATTCTTTCATTTCTAACTTTGAGTTTCAATAGAGCAACGTCTGAATTCCTACCCCTTCTACTCATGAAGGCTGTGTGAGAACTCTGAGAAGAACAGGCTGGGTACACTCAGCTGCGTTCTGTCCTTTACTAGAGAAGATGCCAAACAGACCATATTGCACGCAGGATCTGGTGGAAGCAGAGGACGGTTGGCTTGCAGTTCGCTGAGAACACTTTTCTCTCCTCCTAGCCTCTCCTCCAATTAGTCCTTATCAACAGGGATAATGCTCCAGGAGGCATCTGCCCATTTTCCCCTGAGTTCATGCAAAACTTCCAGAGACACAATGTGTGAACCGTCCCTGTGAGTCCCAAAGCCTTAGACTCTCCATCACCCAACTGCCTGCTCTGTAGTGAGAGGATATTCTATGACATGTTTGCTTTGTGGTTGTGTGTCTTCTTCCCTAGCCCAGATGATGCTACTACTGCAGGATCCCAGCACCATGGACATCATGTACTCAGGTGAACATTGGAGCTCAGGACAGACATTAGACAGGATCCATTATGCCAATGCTGGTGCTAGACTCAAAGGCAGTAGCCTCCACGAGTGTCTATTCTTTTCATCTGCCAGCGTCCTCCACTTTCTTTTAGAACATCAAAGGCACTCTGTAGAACATTTTCATTGTTTAACACTGGAAACGCTACGATACCAAGATATCAATGTACAATATTTACTGAAGTCAGACTTTCTTCTGTTTCATTTCTATCGTCTTCCTCTCTGTATAACCTTTGGCGCTGTAATTTTCCTTTTCTAAAATCTTTGTCGCTAAGCAATGGGTGAAAGGAAATTGAATTCAATTTGTTTTATTTTACATTTATCTTGCATCAGAATGCTTGTGTTAAAGATCAACATTTTATTTTGTGTTAGAAACTGCAAGGTGTGCTGGGAAAATGGATTTATTTAAAAGAAAAATCCATAATGCAGCAAGTATTGATAGCACTGGGACCCAGTTTTCTCTGTTTTCTTTAGAAATTAGAACTGGCATGTTAACTGTGATGAATTATTAGAACAATGGCAGTTGTTTATTTTGTTGCGGTTTTATATATTTTCTCTGTCTTCTGAGAATGGCCAACATGAGGAAATACAGACGGGTGCTTGTTTCTTACTCTTTAGTCCTTACTCCTTAGGATTGGGGTGAAGATGTGTTAAGTATGGAGGACTGAGATCTGACTCTGGACTTTGCAGCTAACTATTTGCAAAAGCATAAGCCCTTGTGAAGTAGATCACTGTAGCTAACATTTTAAAATCCATTAATATTCAAGTTTTCCTTTTAATTTCATGTGTATTTCAGCTGTAATATACTAATATAATAAATTACATTTTATAAGAGCTGTATGCAGCCCACTATATCTTAGGGGAAAACATAGATAAGAGAGAAAAGCCTACTTTATATTTTTAAGCAGTTATTTTTCTCAGAATGAGGCTGCCTTTAGCAATTTTGCTGATAACTTAGTAATGAATGCTAATTGTAAAGCAGACGAACAAAACCGCAAACACCAAATACTGGAGAGCAAAAACCCTCAATGATTCATGAAAGATTTGAATGTTTAATATGAATTATTTAGAGTCTTATTTTTAATATTCACATTTGCGTGTATTTATTTTATTTTATGTATAATACAAATATTCAGGACCTATGTAGATAAGGGTTTCAAGGAAGCAGAACCAACATAAAAGCTATATGTGATCGGCCTCTCTGAATGCAGACACGGGTGATGCTCTGTCATTCAGTTCCTCGTTCACGAATATAAACCACATGAAGTTACCTGAAATATCCTTAGCTTCAGGTCTTGAACACAGCTCTAATTAGACGGTGTTCATTCACAATTATGTTACTTGTAAATGGTAGTTTTGTTTTTCTGCCATGAATCACCTTTCTTTGTGGGTATGTGTGTGTGTGTGTGTGTGTGTGTGTGTGTGTGTGTGTGTGTTTGTTTTGTTTTTTTGTTTTGGTCTTCGTACTGGTGGCTAACACAATGCTGTAATCACATCATATACCCCAGTAACAATGTTCTGACTATGTATGAACATGCATTTAAAACATTAGCTCTTAATATTCCTTAAAGGACTCCACTTCTTCAATTATATGAAAATGGACCATCTTCAGGGTCTGACACTTCTTTCTCTGTTCAACATTTATACTTTGGCTTTTGGATCTATCAGAACCAACTATCTGTTTTCTAATGAATTTTGAATAATAAAAAACTGCTTAAACAGAAACATTTGTTTCTGTATGGCTAAAAGATCATTTTCATCGGATATAATGGGGAATTATAGGACTTTTCATCATTTGAATGTAATTTGCCAATGAAAAATACTCTTTGATCAATACAAGTTTATTTATTCTTTCTCTTTCTGTCCTTCTCAATACAGGGACTCTAAAGTCAACAAGGGAAGATCATAGGATAGAACTCTGATGCAGATGGTATGAAAACATCCTGGCTCCTAAGATGCTGGAGTAACGCTGAATGCTTTTCATCGTTTTGTTAGGTATTATTGTCTGGCTTCAATCTGAAACTATGAAAATCACAAAAATGAAAATTCAATTAAGAAACAAATCATGAATAATAGTTCTACTATATGGGAAAAATCATTATTTGCATTTTTTTGTGAATTGAAAAGCAACTGGAACCATCTAATACCAGAGACAAGGTCCGTGGATCAGCTCCAATTCTTCCTACGTAGACTGAAAAGGACCTCAGCAACCGCTGTGCACCAGAACAGATCAAGGCAGAGGACGGGTCAGGAATGGCATGGTGTCCTTCTGATGCTTAGGGCTGCAGTGTCATGACAGGGGAAAATGCCCTCAGTCCAGATCTGTCTGCAGCTTACAGCCTTTCTAGTGCTGAGCTGTGGCCCTCGTGAAAGGATGGCTCAAAAATTAGTACTGAATATTTCCCTCGAGGGCTATGAAATTTCAACGTTTGAACATTTTGGCAGTGGAAGCGGACGATAAAGCTGCAAGCACTCACTGAGGTCCTTGTCTGTGACATGCCCCAGTCTCTCTTTCTATTCTTGTGTGTGGCCTTACCACTAAAGGAAGGCTGTTTGCATTTCTATGAGGTCAGGTCAGAGGGAACCTGTCCTAGGGGATTATCTACTGTCGTGCTTGTTTTCTCCAAGAAATATGACAGAACACTCTGCTTCATGGCTGCCCTTCCATTGCTCCATAGGAGTTCCCATGCATGAAAGGACTGCTTCCTGTGTGAAGAGGAAGTATTTTACCCATTCCCTCCCACCCCCAGTCAACCTTCCAAACTCCCAGTGCAGTTATGGGCAGTTTCTGCAGGACAAAGGCATAGAGACAACATAGTCCTCTATGTTGATTCATTGCTTGAGATGCCTGAAGAGGCTTATGGAAGCAGAGTCTAGAAACAACCAAGAGATTTCTCAGCAGTGCTCTGCATCATGAGAGTGTGGAGGTCCTGGAAGGGCAGACTGGCAAGTAAAGGGAACAGTATCAATATCTGGTGCTGTTACACCTGATGTCCTTCCACAGATGAAGCAACTCTCCACAGAGAACCCAGAGCTGGGGTGCAGATGCAGAAGGACTGAGAGAGAACAAAGCAGAAATGAGTTGTCAGGATGTCAGCTTCCAGTTGGAAGAACTCTCCCACACCATCTTCCTAAGGTCCCTGGGGAAAGTATGAAACCCCAGCAAGAAAAATGCGTGTTAAGTCAGCCAAATCCCAGACCCTGTATTTCCCTGAGAAAGTGCTGAATGGGCTTCTTCCACTCCATCTTCATCTCGCTATACCTGAGCCTGAAGCACATACCATCACCTCCATTGCACATGCCCTATGGCCACACATTCACACTTCCAAGCAGGAACTCCCACCTACTGAGCCACTCAGGTGTCCTCTCAGAGCCTCCCCAACATCTGCACAGTCACCAATGCACCCATTCATGCCTGACCACTCACAGCCAACACACACACACAGCACATACACACACATCACACATACACAGACACACACACACAAAGTCACACATTTCAAACATCTACAGGAACCATCCCCTTGTTCTTGTGAAGACGTATGTACACTTCCCTGGTTCTACTTTCTCATCAGCCTTGAGTCTCAGTCCCAGTGGATCTGGACCTGCACTGTCAGAAGAAAACAGGCAAGCCAAGATTTCCACTCTGTATTTAGCAGCATAAACAGTGAGATTAGCCTCCTTCGTTGTTTCATATGCATGTGCAACTTCTCACATCAAGCACTGGAGATACATTTGTTGGGACCCTGGGGTATTAAATGCTTGGAGAATTTAGTCTGCTGTCAGTTTCTAGCTCAAGAAGGTCTGGGTACAATGTGGAGAACATCCTTTCTTCAAGGACCCCTGAAAGGCCCTTGCAAGAATCAGTCTTGGGGAAATATTCATATCTTAAATATAGGAAAGAAGTGGGCACCAGGTGCCAGGGAAGCAGCAGGATGCACAGACATACCCACAGGACCCCACTCCCACAGCTGGTTACTCCTAAACACAGCCTGGTTTCCTGCCCAGCACCTTAGCATTAGCTCTGTGCTTAAATGATGACAAGATTTGAGAGCCCTGATCAGGATGCAGCCTCCAGAATACTCAACCCCTCCAGACACCTGCAGGAAACTCAGGCTGAATGAGCATCACCTTACTCTGAGTACATCTTTGTTATCACAATCTGGGATTCTCAAACCTGGCCTTGTGGATTACTGAGGACTTGATCAGTGTTCAGTATAGGGATCTCCAGGAAGTACACAGCTTATCACAAGAAGCTGCTTGCCCGTGTGTGGCCATTTGTGGGGCCTACCACACACTGCCTGATGTATACCTGTGTAGCATTGTTACCTAAATAAAGGCCACCTCTGGGTTCATGCTTTTGTTTCTCAAAATTGGTCCAGGATTTTAGTCTAAAGGGCCAGAATATGACATTCAGAAACAGGTAGTGACAGGCCCCAAGCACAAGTGAGCCATCAGCTTGCTGGCATAAGTAATTCTAGTCCTCTTAGTTAAGGGGTGTCTGGTTACATAGCAACAGAGAACCGGAACAGCACTTAATGATCAACATGAGAAAGCATGTGTCTAAGGATTAAGGAAGTCACTGTGAACTTGGTCCTGTGGAGGGACTGATTGTTCCTCACACAACTCTCATTCTTTTAGTAAATGTTCTTGTGTAGGTTCTCTGTCTTGGTAAAATTAAGGGTTTGGCTCGTAATGTCTTAAATCTAAATCCAATGCCATGCAGTCTTCATATTTGTCATATAAGCCTCCTTGAAATCCCAGCGTTCTGTAAAGCATCAAAGCAAAATACCAATATCCCACTGAATATAGACACTAATTTTGAATTTGTTCTCAAATTGTTATTTGTCTTTTATTTTCTGATGTCTACAAAGTCCACACTTGGGGCCAGTAGGCTGGCACTTGCCTCACAAGCCTTATTGCCTGACCAGAACCATCGCAGGTGAAAGGGGACAACGACTGACAAAGTTGTCCTCTGACCTCACATGCGAGTCACAACATATGCTTTCTTCGATGATAATAATAATAGAAAACAAAACCAAGATAAAATTAACCACTCCAAACTTTGCATATTTGAAAAACAAGTATTACTCCATGAAGTTTTTTTTCACACAGGGACTTCAGTTAACATCATGTGGCTCTTGAAAGGTAACGAAAGGTGGTTTTGGGATTCTTACCTTAGAATCACAGCATCGTGCTATAGAAAGGTGTGAAGAGTATAGTCTAATAGCACAGGATTCTCTGTCTCCTAATCCATTGTCTGTACTGTGTAAAGTATATAGATTTTAGATCCCTGGAATAATTTAGGCATGTCTTTCCTTCAACAAAACTTCTGTACAAAAAGATCCTGTGCTTGTTGCATATAAAGATAATAACCCTTAAGTGTCTGTAAGACTAATTCATGATCTCATACTGTATATGATACTCAATAAAAATAACATACCAACTCCATATTCCAGTGGGAAAGCATCTGTATAATAACATAATGACAGATGCACACAAATTGGGAAGTAAAATTATGTGTAGCCCTAGAATTATAAATAAGCATCTAAATAATTATCCAAAGCAAATGGATTGGTAGTGGATAGGTCAGTGGTTAGAGGCTCTGGTCAAGACTGACCACCTGAATTCAATCTTTGGAATCCGTGTGACAGGAGGAGACACCTGTTACTATCTGACCTCCACTGTGTGCTGTGGCCTGCGCACGCGCAACCCACTAAATCAACAAATGAAAAAAAATAGTAAAACAAAAGGAAAAGTTAAAGCTAGCATATCAAATTTGACTTACTATAAATCACATTTACTAGAGCAAATAACCAAACATGAATGAAAAACTAAAGTATCAAGCAGAGGAGAAATAGTAACAAAAAATATATTGCCAACTACAGAATTCTAAAAACCTGATATAAAAAAGAAATATTAAATAATTGATAACATGAAGGTGTTCATAAAAGACACAGAAAAGCCACTGAAGAGTGCCAATGCCACAACCCTTGCCAGATGTCAGAGAAATAAAAATTAATGGACCAAGGGTCATGTTCCTAAAACCAAATTACTTTGAAAATCCAAGGAATTAACACACTGTACCCCCGACGCCCGGTCAGGCAATGCTATGTAACTGAGAACATCCAGGTACTGAGTGTTTCCAATGATGAGGATTGTGGAAGGTAGCATACAAGCATTTTCACATGCTTTCTCTTTTCTATTATTTGGGTTTTATAACATGTATGATAATTGTGATTTTTATTACTCTATATAATAAGAATAAAACAAGCTCTTTAGATATGGATAACCAGCTTCGACTGAGCCATAAACCTTAGGGACAGATGCAGAATTTGGCTCCAGTTGGTCACTAAAGTGACAGGTTCTTAATAGGCATTAATAAGTCTATGGTTCTGTGTACTTGATCACTTGATGTTGCCTTGCTTTGCTGCATTCAGAACTGAGAATGCCCTCATGTCAGTAGTTTGATAGTCATGGACCTGAGACCCTTTGAGACATCTTTTCTGAGTTACGAATTCCATCTCACTCACTCCTGTGGCTGTCAGAGAGCACAGGGGTTCAACATAGCCAGTTTTGGCTCCATCATTGCTCACAGATGGGAAAAGAATGGCCAAGGGGGGGCGGTCTCAGTACTTCGAATTTGGCAGACAGACGAGATCCTGAATTTTAAGACAGAGGAGATCCTGAATTTTAAAAAGCAACAGGGTCTGGGAGGAGCTGTGGTCAGAGTGAGGTTTCTGTTTTGCCCAAAGATAATCTGAGTGCCTGTGCATGCCCATGCTCTGCTTTTCCACCTCTGCTTCCTTGGAGACAAACGGACTCCTCTGACAGATTATTCTGACAACCTCTGTCATCATTGTGTGGCTACAGATCTAGAACATGCTTGGTGAGTGACAGGAAAGAGAACAAGCCCATCTGTTCTGTTTTCTGGTTGTCATTCCATGTATGCATTGCTGGTTAAGGGGAACTTAACAGCATTCAAACAAGACCTGAGAGCCCAAGAGGTACATCAAAAATGTCCTTCTATTGCTATCAGTAGGCTTGTCACAACTTGGTGTGCTGGGGTGTGGAGCCTGGGTGGGGTGGCAGGAGTTAATGACTTTTTCATGATACATTCTTGAGAGCCTTTCTTTGTCAGGGCTGAAAGTCAAAGAAACTTAGAATTTGTGTATTTTCATAGCTGGAGCAGCAGACACAAGAATCTCATAAATAGAAAACTAGAAATGAAAAAAATATTATGGGGGGAAAAGAAAAGCAAGAATATCCTACCAGAACACTACATTTTCCTGACTTCCCTTGTGGTTTTCAAATAAATTACTCAGTTGGATCATGGAAGGAGATTCCTCAGTGTGTGTTTATGCTGCAGCAGGGGTCACGTTGACCTGCAGGCTCTGGCACATTATCCATGCAGCAACCCCAAACAGTTGCTCAGCAAGGACATTCAGAACAAAGAAAACGTTTTCCTCCTTACTTTAGAAAAAGATGAGCTTAAATTACATAGGATGTAGGATTATTTCACTCCTAAACTCTATTCTGTAAGCCAATGTCTTTAAAATGACTGCTTTTATTTTTCTCCCGAAATTTCCATTTTAAGCGTGAGACCATAGATCCTACCAGGAAGACACAGTGACAGTGGTCTTCTGGTTCTAACTACATATACGCTGCTACTCCAGAAAGTGAAATTCGTTCACTTATTTGCTGATAACAAGAAAAGGTTCAGGCTATTTTTTTGTCCCCATCTTAGGGAAAGCAAAGCTGATAGAAAGGAATTGACCTCTGACTTTAATGCACATGACATGGCCTACACACACACACACTCACACATACTCACACACACACTCATACACACTCACATACACACACTTACACACATACACACACTCACAT
>NW_021604622.1:25723656-25746719 GCF_004785775.1 Grammomys surdaster
CATACACACTCACATACACACACTTACACACATACACACACTCACATTCATGCACACTCACATACATACATACACACACTTACACACATATACACACACGCACACTCACACACACTCACATACACACTCACACACACTCACATACACACTCACACACACTCACACACACTCACACACACATACACACTTACACACACTCACACACTCACACACTCAAACACATGCACACTCACATTCATGCACACTCACATACACACACTCACACACACTCACACACTCATACACACACACTCACACACATACACATACAGACACACACACTCACACACATGCACACACTACACACACACATAGACATATAAACACACATGCACACACATACACACATGCACACATGGGGTTCAGGGGAGTATTTTTAGCTTTCTGTGAAACCTCCACACTGCTGTCCATAGTGGCTACACCAGTACATGCTCCCATGAATAGTGAAAAAGAATTCCCCTTCTCATATCCTCCCCAGTATTTATTCCTACTTGTTATCTTCCTTACAAGACATTTGTGACTGGGGTAAGATCCAATCCCAAAATATCTTTTTATTTTGCAATTCCTTGATGACTGTGGATGTGGAACACTTTTCAAATTACTTATTATCCATTTGTGCTTGTTCTCTTGAGAACTCCCTGTTCTGTTTTATATCCTATTTTTGTATCAGGGTATCCATTTTTCTTGATGTTTAGCTTTTGAATTCTTTGTCTAGTTTACATATTTATCATCTGTCAGTGGAGAGTTGGAAAAGATTTTCTGATGTTATATAGGCCCTTTCTTCACTTAATTAGCAGTTTCTTTTGTAGTAAGAAAAATTTAAGTTTCATGAAGTCCCATCCAGAGACTGCTGGCCTCATTCTCTGAGAAAGCAGAGTGCTATTCAGAAAGTATTTACCGTTGCCCATCTTCTGAAAGGTATTTATATTGTCTCCTCAAGTTGTCTATGACTGATTTCTCACCAGAACTAGATCATGAGGCCCCATTTTAATTTTGATAAGTTTGTTTTTATGTGAATGGGTATTCTGCCTGCTTGTATGTCTGTGTACCACTTGTGTGCAGTACCTGAGGAAGCCAGAAGAGGGCATCAGATTTGGAACTAGATTTACAGATGATTGTAAGCTACCATATGAGTGCTGGGATTTGAACTCTGGTCCACTGGAAGGACAGCCAGTGTTCTTAACTGTTGAACTGTCTCCCTAGCCTTAAACATACCATCCTATTAACTAAAAACAGCATATACATGATTGTAGGACATTTAGAAATCAAACTGTATTTAAGCAGAAAAGTTCCTCTCTCTGGGATGGTGTGGATACCTGTGGTCCTATCTAGCTTGGCACCCACTAGCTGCAATAACAACATGCCTGGCAAGATATGCCCACTACTGCAATAGTTGCATTATAAAGGTAACCAAGCATCTTTGACTGGATCTGAGACATGTTCCACAGGAACAAACTCATGCCTGGTACTACAGACCTGGTTGAGTGTCTATGGCTGGAGAAGTAAGACCCTAGGGGAGCACCTACTAAAGTGAGTTTGCTAAATACGCATGGCGTCAACCTACCTTCTAAATATTTATGTTTCGATCCATAAACCAATGTCCTTCTCAACCTTGATCAGAGGAGTATTATTTCTATTATTTACTATCATTTTTTGCACTGGGTGGCAGTTAATGTAAACTGGTGAAAGTTGTGAGTCATTCCAAACTGACTGTGGAGTATTCACTGAAATGAAACATGTAGATTGTCATCAAAGAGGAAAGAACGGAAGAGCCAGAGGTTGAAGAGTGCTGCATAACAGTCCTCCCAACCTGACACAGAGGTTAACTTACTATTATACTGCAGCTATGATTATCTGCACAGACTGGACCTGAGACCATCTCATCGTGCAAGGCTTGGGTATTTTATAGTACCCATGAGCCCTCTTTTTCCCTTAACTGACCCTATTTAGATACCACCCCCATACCTTCTCACCATTTCTCCTTATAACATGTCCTGGAACAAGAAGCCACAATGTCAGGAGCCTGCCTTCACCTTCCCTATCTACGTTTGTTCCTCTAATTCCTTCATAGCTAATGTAGACCCTATACCAATCATTATCCTGCACTAAGATTTGGAGGACATGATAAGGACTCATAATTAAGCAAACATTTCTTACATAGAATAAATATAAATGCAACATAAGAGAAAAAACTGTTTTGAAGTCATAAACATTTTTAAATATAAGCTTTGGGGAGAAATCGCGTAGGAAAATGAAAACAAACCAGTCACGTATTCTGGGAAAATATTTTAGAACTATTTTCCTAATAAGTAATTGGTCACCAACTGTCAAGATGCAAAACAGAATCCCAAAACAGACAAACCAAAACTGTGACAGTGAACTTGTAAAAGGTAGTGCAGGTAAGGAACAAAAGATGCCCAACATAATTATTCATTAGGGAGATGCAAATTAAAACTGCATTAAACATTACTGCATATGCATGAGTAATTATTCCAGCCCTAATGGCAGAATGAAATGCTGGCAGTGATCAGAGTGGTTGGCCGTGTGTGCACATTTGATTCCCTGGGCTGCTTGCATTATTCTGTTTCCCAGAGTAACAATAACAGAAACCACACCCCAGGGGAAGTGGTGGTGGAGTTTGCCACAGCACGAGTTTACTTACAATTAAGTTTGCAATCATTCCAATTGGAAACATTTTAAGACAAAATTATGTTCTATCACATATTTTGAGTTGAAGTACGTTCTTTAGATTGATGATTGCAAAAGTAATGTTTTTATATAGATAATCATATAGTCTCTTTATTCTTGAGGATTAACTCATCATATTTAGCTTTGGCTTGAATGGCATATTCATATAACTTCAAGGTCATAAAATATGAATATGTCACAGAATCCAATTTTATCAATACTATATTTATGGGTAAAATCTATTTACTTAGACCTCCTAAGAATATTTGAGTTTCTTTCTAAACTTTATTATTAGAAGTGTTTCATTGATCATACTTCAACCTACAAAACTTACATTTATGGAAGAATATCTTTTATAGTTCATCCACATGGTATCTTTTGGTCAGAGTGTATATGTACTTACAGGTCCAAATTCCTTTCCATAATGCTGTGTGAATTTGTGGTTTTCAGCTTTGTAGGAGAAGATGGCTTGGCTTGGGGAAAACAATGTTTTTATGATTCATAGCAAGTGTTTCATTCATTACTCACTTTCTGTAGATTGGAGAAAACTGATTCTCTAGACTATCAACCTTCAGCTGGGCAGGCGGACGTGAAGATGCTAGCAAGTGAATGCTCGCTTAGTCACGAAGCTAACCCCAATGTGGCAGTGTTGGAATTTCTCAGTATTAACTATGAGGCATTATAATGACCACAGCATGCTACTGAGGGGTCTTCCTTGGCCAGTCACTACTGTGAAGTAGTCAGATGGATTCAGAACCTATGCAGGAGAAAATTCATGCTGTCGTTGTCTATTGAAGTAAAGTGGAGTTTTTTTAAAAAAAGGAAAAATAATGTCTCTCAGGCAGTCATTTAGAACAGTATCCCTGGAAACACTTTCGTTTAGAATGAATAGAATATATGCTGCTGGCATCTACTTAGTACAGGGGAGGGATGCTCTAAATACTTTTGTGAATTGTTCACATAAACACCCCAGAATGATACAGCCCCCAATATTAGTAATTCCATGCGGAGAAGCCTAAATGCATTTGTGAATACCTGCACACACACACACACACACACACACCAGTGTTAAAATGAATCCTTTGAGACAAAAGAGTCGAGTTTATGTGCCAAGTATGGAAACTAAGATTCAGGATAGTAAACACAAATGTTACCTCTTTGTAGGCTGTAATTATGTACATAACATACACACATGAGCACATTTTGGAGATTTTTCTTACCTGTCTTAGATGATTTTTGACAAGTCATGCTGTCACATTGACTTTTTAATGAAAATCACAAGCCTATAATAATATATCCTGTGCATTCATGATGAATTTACTTTTGATCCTCCCTAATTTCTGTGCTTTTTAATGTCTTCCACTCATCTAACAGGTTCTTTCAGTATTCCCAATGTTATGTTGACTATAGGTTGTGAGAATAACTACATTGCTTTGTATTCAACCCTAGAGAAAAATGTATAATAGATGATGATATGATTGATAGATCACAACTAGATAATAAGAGAGATAGCAGATAGGATAGATGACAGATGATAGATAAGTGATGTCATATGACACGATAGATGATAGGTAGGTGGCAAAATATGGATGAATAAAGAGATGGTATATGATAGGTAGATAAGTGATAGATAGATAGATAGATAGATAGATAGATAGATAGATAGATAGATAGTAGATAGATAGATGTGCCCTTCCCCCAGCCTTGAGCAGGCCTAAGAGATGAGACCTTGTTTACCACAATAGACCAAACAATAGGACTCTGGAGGTATGGCCTGGAGGCATTTCCTGTCCTTGGCAGAGGCAGTGCTTGCTTTGGCCTTGGCGCCTTTCTGGCTGCCTGTAGCCTGGTACACAAGCTGAGAAGAATAGACTCCCTGCTGAGCTTGCTTTGAGACATCTCCAGCCCATGGATTACCTATGGATTCCTCTCACCTCCAGCAGGATGGTTTCTGCTCACCCCCAGTGCTCACTCCCAGCCGGATGAAGCCAGAAGGAACTCTGGGGGTGGGGGTGGGTTATCCCCTTTAAATTGAAAGCTGAACATTAAAGCATTGAGACTCCATCAGAAACCTTTGTCCTGGCTTCATCTCTTCCCGCCTTCCTGTCCCTTCCCAGCCTCTCTTTCAGGTGAACCTGGTCGTCTGTGGCCGATGGCCCCCAACAGATAGATAGATAGATAGATAGATAGATAGATAGATAGATAGATAGATAGATAGATAGAACATACAGATGCTTGTCTTATTGAATTTCTTTGACAAATCTACAGAGATTCATAACCTAAGTTCAAGACTTAAATCATACCCAGTGTATTTTGGTAACCCAAGTTGTGCTTGGTAAGCACTTATTTTTACTTACTACAGGGTCATTTACGGTCACCTTTCACACACTTCTCTGGCTCACCAAGCTTCTTGGTTATGTTTTCTTTATTTTAGCTACTAGCTTTTTTTTTTCTTTGAATTTGGGTTTTATTTCTCAATTCCAATAGTTAGGTATTTTCTTTTATTGTTTTTACTTTATTAATTTTTTTTGAGAATGCATCTCCTTATGTGGCTCAAACTGGCCTCAAACTCCCTGTGTCTCAGAGTGCTGCCTGACCCACACTTCGCTCTCATGTCAGCCACATGATTGCTGAGAGTTCAGGTCTGTGCCACACGCCTGACTTACTTTGCTTTTTTAATTTTCTTGAATTGTTTAATATTTAATTTGTGGACTTAGTTGATATAGCAGCAACTGTAACTTTAATTTTTTTAAATCTTATTTTTAATGATGGTTTTTAGATGTTTTAACCCCCGCCCATTGTAGCCACTCACCCACCAGAGGTAGTGAGAAAGAAAGGATATGGGGAAAGTGGACCTGTTTAGAAAGGTTATTTAGAGCAACTCCCGTTTGTGCTGTCTGGAAACCAGCAGTTCAGTTCACAGAGCAGCACTGGCAGTTCAGTCCACTCCCAAATACTTCACGGCTACACCAGCAGTCCAGTTCAGTAGAGTCAGGACAGTAAATAGGTGTCAGCAGTGCTAGCACTACTTAGCAGAGACAGCCAGGCTTCAGCCTTGGCAAGAGTCTGCAGGAGGAACCCAGAGGGACGCCAGGAGAAGTTCTTGGCTATGCCTCACTCAGTGAATTGAAAATCAGGAAAGATGCAAGACCCACTGCTATTTCTATAATCAAGCTAAGCTCAGCTTCTGTCACTGTCCATCCTGTCGTATTTATACTCTCCAAACATCAAATGTCCTCCATGAGTCTTGCCTCAGCACCTGCATCTGTCTCAGGTGACATCACTCTGCCAATCAGCCTGAGTCCCCTGAAGCGGCAAGAAACTGCAACAAACCATCAGAAGATTTTTGGTGAGTTTCTCTCTATGGAGTCCAGACAAATGGAGCCCAACTATGCAATGTAAGGCGAAACAATTCCTGCGTGTCATCACGTGGCCTTTCATGTGCTTGCTTTAGCAGAACATCCTCTCTACTGTCTGCTTCAGTGAAACGTTCCTTCATGAGTCTGCCTTAGTCTTTCACCTGTGTCCACCTCAGAAAAGCACTCCTTCACGTGTTTTCTCCAGTAAAACACCATCCAACACAACTGACTTTCCAAAGAACCCCTAAGTTTCCACTTCAAACATCTGAAAGATGTCATCAGGGAAAAGAAGACAGCTTTATATTCTATATGCTAAAAATAAGCTTCACTTCACAACACAGACAGTGCTTGTTAGTCCTGGGTTCTTCTTGTCTGGTCCACATTCCCAACAGCAGCATAGAGAAACTGTTGGACAATATTTTTCCTTGATTATAAGACACCTTCAGAATGGCTCATACCAATTTCAAAGCAAACACAGGCATCCCTTAATCAATTCTATTTCCCCATCACATTGCATCTACCTCAAGGCCACAGATGTTGGTCCCTAGATGTTCTATTTTCAGCCTCAAAAAGACTCTGCTCCCTGTCTTTGTCAAGGAACACGTGTGGCACTATAGACACTGCCTTGTTGGTGTTGTGAGCTTCGTTTGTTGTTACTTCTTTTCTGTACAAATGTTTTCATTCAACACACTTCTTGAAAGTGCCTTCAATGTACCAGGCTTGTATCCAAGTTTGGAGAACAGTCATCACATCTCAGATCACTCCCAGAAGCTCCCCCAACCTTGTGCTCTAGAGTGAGTTAGACAAGTCAGTGGGCTTAGCACTTCTCTTTCGTGATCTGACCTCACTGTGGACCTCCATATAGTTAGAACCATCCGTAACCTCATGTGTTTCCACCCGTCAATTTTGTTCCCTGAAATAACAACTCTGAGATTTCTTATGAATAAATGCTTAGGGCAACAGCTTTGGCATTGTTCGCCAACAAGCTCATAGCTTAATTATCCATTTAGTCTAAGTCATTCCATGACTAGAATAATAACCAGTCATGGTAAGCTGGTCCTCAGTTACATGCAACTCTCTCCTCCTCCTCCTCCCCCTTCTCCCCCTCCTCCTCCTCCTCCGCGTCCGCCGCCGCCGCCTCCTCCTCGTCATCTTCTTCTTCTTCCTCTTCTTCTTCTTCTTCTTCTTCTTCTTCAGTGAATCTGTTGGGCCTATTTTCCCAGAATTCCTCTCTCTCTTCTGGATGTCCTACCTTGTAATCTTTCCACAGCTCATTGGCCAATCAGCCTTTTATTGACAGGTGATGATTCCATTCAGTACAAGGGATTATCTCTACACTTGAACATTACGGTAAAGTGTTGGAATACAAAAGGCACCCCAGACCTCTGCACCTGCCCAGAGTGCCCAGAACTGCACAGATCTCAGGTGCCAGAGCCTTCGCTCACATTCTCTCACCCTCACAGAATCTATCTGAGATATCTGGGGTGTTTTTCTTTTTTGTTTTTTCTGTTTGACCCTGGGTTTTTCAGATCTAGTTGGTCGATCAGGTTGGTATTGATTTCTATAGACATTTTTGTCTTTTGGCTGCAAGAGTGAGAATGTGGACCAGTCTGGATTCAGTGCATTAGTTCATCTTTCCTCTTATAGTGATATTTCCATCAGTACTGCCGGCCATTGTTATGTTTTCCATAATTAGTCCCCCAAAGGTTTTTTATTTCTATCCTCTCCCTCACATTATTGATTTCCGGGGCTCATTACTGAACAGTATTGTTGCCCAAGTGGTCAGAGATAACTTTAATCAGCAGCTTGCGTGAGGTCTGCAGGAGGGAGTATGGTACTGATGAGAGGGATACAGGTAGCAAGATGGGTCAGGATCAGATCGACCATGTCATGTGTGTCTAAGGAAATATCACTATGACATTGTATACCCAAATAATCTCTAGCTTCAAATTAAAAAAAACCCAAACTTATTCTAAAAAGAAATTATGAACAGATAGGGAAAAATTATCATGAAAGTTGGTATCAAATAACAGACATTTTCCAGTTAAAATTAGAGGCAGCTTTGCTTGTAATCATGCATTCACTATAGTAAATACCTATAGCCAACATAGGAAGGAAAACCGTGGTTGGAATGTAAAAAAAGTTAATACGCTTTAATTAATTAAAGAAAAACTGCCTACAAAATGTTGCCCCTGTATATAGACATGAGACTTTATACTTATCAATGTATTTTTCAGAAATTTTATTCACTTTCTTTCTAGTATCTTTTTTTTTCTTTTAAAAGATATGGCCTTTAAAATATATTAGGAAAGTTTGGTATCCACGAATGTTTTTTGATTATCTTGAATGTGTGTTTTCTTCACTGTTGTCTAGCAAGTATTTCTGCATAGACAGTTCCAGGACATGTATTTTCCCTAGATTCTTTGTTCATATTGTTCCTTGTGCTTTGCCTTCAACTTTTGAACCCAAGGAACTTTCCTGTAACTATTAGATGATTTTTATTAAGTAGGGTTTCACTACATTGCCAATATCAATCTCAACCTCTTAGTTAATGCTTGACTCATGTCTGTCAGGTATCAGAGACTACACAGCACACCCTTCTGCCATTGGCTTTCTCTCTCCTCTTTTGCCTATGCATTTTCTGTTTGTTCGTTGATTATTAGCCTGCTCTTTTGCAACATGCAAGAAACATTATTTTTTTCATTTTATTGCTGTATTTCTTTCTATTTGTGCCTTCATCATTATGAAATGATTTTCATCTATTTTACTTTTGAAATTGCCATCTCTACTTCTGGGATTCTGTTCATATGTCATACTTCCCGTTTCCCCCATTGGTCTTAACCTCACGTGTGTAGGTGCATTTCCTAAAATGAAGCAATGTGGTTTTCTCACTATAAGATCTTGATAATCATCCCCTAAATAATGGGATGCACCTATGTACCTAGGAGCTCTATCTTCCCTCCCCCCTACAGAGGAAATCTGGGATATAGTGGACTATGCTACTTTCTGAGTGAGATGCTTTAGCATCCTGGAAGCTCAAAAGGAAACTTTGGAATATTGAGGTCAAAAGGAAGGAAGAGTTGCTGCATACAACTAAAGAAAGAAGTGAGGTTAATACAAAATTCCCCACGCAAGTTCTCCAATGCAGAGTATAGGTGAAACCTCATGTCCACAGGCCATGTGTAGCTGTTCTGAACAACACCTCAGTGCAGATACCACATGGCATTAGCATCAGCCTGAGATGATTTCAGGTCCCTCTAGATTTCAGATCCTTAGTTAGCATTGATCACAGACAAAACAGCCTTACCTGTAGTTGTACCCTGAATTACTGTCCTTAACCCCATGATCATAACAAAATAATTGTTTTAAGTTGGTACCTTTGGGGATGGGTGAATAACGTTGAAGTAGACTCTGGGTTGTGTGTATTATACCTGTTATCTACAGTCTACACTTTTATCTCCAAAGACTCTATTGACTTCAACCTATATATCACTGACATTAACGATACAAATTAAGCTTTATTACCGGGGGCTGCATTTTTCATCTCTATGTGCTTACCTAGCTGTTTTTTTTTTCAGCTTTGTCTGAGTCCTTCTTCTTGCCCGCATCCTTCTTGGGGGTAGTGGGTGAGAAGGTGAGGAATCAAGGGTCAGACTCCAGGAGCAGGTAAGAATGTGGCAGCAAGCTCCTTTGTTAATTCTCAGGGAGGGTCTTTTATACCCTCCACCCACCCACGTCCCTTTGGTCCCAAGCAAGCGTGGTGTCCACCAAGTGGCAGTTTCTGATTGGCTGTCATTGTCTGTGTTACCAATCTCTAGGCTCTCGGGCAGGCTTCAGTTTGTCCCTCATGAGGAAGTTGCTTCTGTGGCCTCACTTGCTGTTTACTGATATTTATGCAGAAGCTGCCATCAGCCAGGCAGTGCGGCCTCTCTGTTCTTCCTACAACTATTGACTTCAGTCTATGCATCACTGACATTACCAACACAAATTAAGCTTTATTACCATAGAGATGCATTTTTCATCTCTATGTGCTTGCTTAGCTGTTTCTCAGTTCTTGCTCATTCTGCAAATATATACGTCTCAGCTTTACAAAACTTCTTGCATGCTTTATAAATAGTCCCTTTTGTAACATTTATAATCTTACATCTACAGCTGTTGAGGTTTTGCTTATTTTTATAATGATACTACGGGAATTCACTCACTGGAAGGCTCCTTTCCTTTTATAGCTGGTGCTATCCAAGTTTTCTCTCATTGATTGCAGTGACCGACACACAGAAATGCAACTGGCTGTCAATAGGTCCAGGCTCTAAACAAATACCAGCTAAACAATGGAGACTCACATCATAGGTAGATTTCCAATTTACCTATGTTCTGAGCTTTGTTTCCTCATTCCAATCTTCTAGCAGTTATTTCTTTTTAGAGTAATTGTTTCTCTGCAATATTTATGTTATTTCTTTACTTCGCATTGTATTGTTGATCAAGTGTGTATCATGCTGAGTATGTTCACCTCACACTCTTCTCTCTCACTCTTGCTTTTCTCGGCCCTCACCGCCTCCATTTGTCACCTGCATTTGCACAGACATATTGCTTCTGCATCGGTGTCATACATATACACATAATTTTATATATCAAAGTGAATGCTAGGAACTCCATGTAAGTAAGAGCATAAGATAGTTGCCTTTCTGTGTTTGGTGTAGTGAGTTTGATATTACTGTCTCCAGTTCTACTCATTTCCCTACAAGCGTCATCACATACTTCATACTTTGCTATGGCTGGAAAAAATTCCATGGTATATTTATATCTCAAGATCTTTATTTTTCTGTTGTTTGTATTTGCTCGTGAGATGGTTATCCTGTATAGAGATGCTTTGCAAAATCTAAATTGTAATTGTTTAAATTCTTTCAAGATCCTTTTGTGCTATAGATAACCTGCCAGATGAGGAGAAATCCAATAAGTTAATATATATGCATAAATAGATAAATAAATGAGTAGACGGTAGATCGTATATTAATGTTTGTGTGTGTGTATATTCAATTCATATCCTAAATGTATTCTTTGGATTAAATTATATCTTTACATCAATAAGCAATGTGTAAAAGAATTTTGAATGCATTTTGGAATAAAAATTTATAACTCGTTCAAGTGCTTATTAACATAGATTAGTAAGGAATGTGAGCTTTAATCAATATAAAGGGCAGAAGGCTGAACATGTGAAAGACCATAAATTAGGTATTTGATATACTTTATCCTTTAATGGTTTCTTATTCCTTCCTCATAAACATCTAATTGTACTTTTAGAAGAAGTTGAATTGGGCAATAGAAAATGAATTACAAACTCCAATTCAAATGTTCCTCCAGTTCATGGTATAAAACATAAATACCTTGGAACTGGGGTATTACCAATTATAATCTCCCTCAAGAAGACATTTTAGATAAATCTCTCTTAATTTCATTAGTATATTTTATGGGTTATCTGTCAACTATGTATCTTCGAAAGTGTGACATTGTGTGCTTCTTAAACATTTCAGTGCATGAAAAAGTAAATGCATTAACATTGGTGTGCTGGGATTTATATGTAGTTAATTATTAAACAAAATGACATTCTACCCCTAGCATGTTGCTCTGAAGAGTTCAGGTTTTTTATATTCCTCAAAATAATAATAAAAACATGCTTTGTAATCAAGAACTAGATTTTCCTTGTTCATCTGAGCCTTCCAGCATCACTTTCAAAGGGATTGTTTGGCATTCACATTAGAGATAATGCAGGCTTTTAGGGAAACTCAGCCAATTGGATTCAGACAGTGGGTACTAAGAACATCTCCCCAGCACAAGCATGATATTTGAGAAGAAGGGAGTTTGAGATACTCAAACAGATGTTGATAACTGAGCAGGAAAACCTTCGAGAAAGTAGGATGTGGATGTCCTGATATGAAGGTGAAGGTGACTGAGAATCCGCCCATTTTACAGGGCAGGTTCCTCAACTATCTGGGAATTTTCACCAACAGGAATTTGGGATCACAGGACTTATGTGGGATAAAATAAGAAATAGCAAAGTAAGGTATTAATAAATAGTATTCTAGATACATAATAAAATGATACTATAGAAGTCAAAGGTCTGGAAGTCTAAGAAGTATACAGAAAGAGACAGGCACAAAGGACAGGAAGGGGAGATGAGACAGAGGAGAGGGATTTAATATAAAAATATCAGAATGTATATGTCATAGTGATTTATGGTCTCACTTTTGGAAGTGCTAAAAATGAATTTGCATACAGAGCTGTGCTCACATTCCATGTAGTTCTGTTACCTCTGTGGTCCCCTGAGGCTGATCCCCACGAGGGGCCACTGAGATGCAGAGATGATTTACATACTGTTCCTCTTTGCCTCAACTGGCCTTGAGTGTAGAATGGAAAAAAATATTTTTTTTCCTTTTGCTTTTTAATTCAGAGTGCAACTTGTGGGCAATTTAACAGAAATATTTCCAGATTATTCTTAAACACAGTGTCTGACTACACTTTTTTTTTCACTGTCAATTAAGAGGCAAAATGGTTTACATATTAATTACAGAAAGAAATCAATTCTCATTATTTACTTTCTAAGTAAAATTTAGGTTAGCTTTTTTTATTCTTTGATAACTGCATACTTGTATGCAATTGAGCATATACATTTCCCATTCCCTTCCTCCAGCTCCTCACACATATGCTCTATCACAGCCTCCTTCTCTGGTTTTGTTTGCTCCTTCATTCATTTTTTTTAAAGGCCACTGAATCCAAAATTAGTGGTACTCTAATGCTCATGGGTGTGAAGCCATTCACTGGAGCATGGGAGCCACAAGGCACCAAATCCCTAACAAACCTGACTCTCCCTTCCTCAGCATCAGATGCCATACTTCCTCACCGCAGAGGGTATGGCTTCATGAACACCTCTTGAATCCATGCTGGAGTGATGACTGGCTTGACCTTGGGCAGGAGAATATGAGCTACTGTGAATTCCGGCGTGGAACAGCATGATGGTGTTAAGACACTGTTTTGTACAGTTCTATCTGGCTTCTAGCTCTTAAACATCTTTCTGCCTGTTATTCGACAATGTTCCGCAAGCCTTGAAGTCTGGAGTATGGTATGAATGTCTCAGTTAGGACTGCGCACTCCACAGACACTTCCCTGTAGTTTACCAGTTGTGAATCTCTATATTAGCCACAGTTTGCTGAAAAAAAAGAAGCTTCTCTGATGAGGAGAAGGCACTTAGAGACTATTTCAGTTTAGCAAACTAATAGTAATAGGTTTCCCCTTAGGACCTATGAACTGTCCAGCCATAAATTCTTGGCCAGGTTGAGTTTTCACCTGTGGAGCGAGCCTTAAATCCAGCTGGGAAGTAGGTGGTTACTCCTATGTCATTCATAGCACTATTGCACACATCTTTTTGGCCCAGTCATTATTGTAGCTCATAGCATTCACAGCCAGATCAGGCTGCTGATGACTTTCTTCTCCCGTTTCCTTCATGGCACCTCTAAGTACCATGAAAGCTAGTCAGCAGGATAGACACATTGAGGCTAGCTAGTTAGTACCTGTCTGTTTCCTCCCTGTGCTGTGATCCTTTTGTGGTGGGCACCAGAGCAGTGGTAATGGCTTGAATTGTTCTGGTTTTGTGGACATTACCGTATGTTTGGTTGAAGAGAGCAAGAGAAACTCAGGCCACTTAGTATTTACAAGAAACACATACATGAGTAAGAACAAGACTATCACGTCAGGAACTCCTCACACATAGCTGACTTAGTATGAAAAATCTTTCTTTCTTTCAGTTCATCATCAAAAGTTATTTAAATGTAACTAAACTAGAAAAAAGGAGTGCTAGCTGTTGTTAAATAGAAGAAATCTAAGTTTCTGATGATTGTAGGTGCACTAACTTCCACATGAGAACAATTGCCACTTTGTCTTGACTCAAGCGAACCAATGTGCAAGTTGGATTTGGAACCCTGATACAATTTTTCTTACCTCAAAACAGAATAAAAATGTTAGACAGTACACTATTTAGCAGATAGGAGTCTCGGTAGTGTTAGGTTTAGAAATTAGGAAAATTGCTTAGTAGTATCTATTCAAATGATAGAAATGAGGCACTTAGGTAGTCTTTGAGTGTCACTGTAGCTCTTTCTTGCAGTATTCATTTTCAAAGAAAAAGAAGGCTTCATAGTGACCCGAGCACCTGTTCTAGGCAGGACACACTGTGAGGTGTTAGGAAATAATCAATTATTCAGATGAGTCTTGTGCCCCACCCTGTATCCTGTATGATCCAATTTGAACAAAGAGAACATGACAGTGTAGACCATGTGGAAGATTGTGAAAATGTCCCTTGATGAGTGGCATTAAAATTGAGATTTGAGCAAAAGGAAGGGTCACTTCTATATAGAATCCTGGGAAAGCAGTTTTCCCCAGGGTGCCAAGGCTGTGCTCAAGCTTAGGTTGTGTCGTGGAGACAGGATGGAAAAAAACACTAGGAAAGTATATTGGAGGACAGAGAAAACTTTCTCTGCTCAAACTGAAATTTCAGTGATCAGAGGGGATATTAGGTCTTAGCTAATTCTAAGAGATTTAGTCCCAACTCTCTGTTCCTCTAGGATATAGTGAAGTGCTTTGTTCTTTCTCCTTAACAGCCCGGTGCAGAGTACCAGTTGCTAATGGGCATCAAATTAAATATCTAGCTGCCTAATTTGCAAAATATGGCTCTGACCTTCGCTGCTTATCCAAGTACTTTATAAATGTAGCTACTTATGTCCTTCCATAGACATTGATTTATTTTCTTGGTAAAGTGACTATCATATGTGCTGAATGTCAACTAACAGGCAGATGTTCTACAGGTGGAGATAGTCAACTCTAATTGGCAGGATGAGAGTGTGGCCTTGGGCAAAATTTGCCAGAGGGAAATCATAGCATTAGTAGTAGTTAGCTAACCTTCGGGGACAGGAGTGTCTGGGTTCTGCCCTTGTCTACTGTGTGCTTTTAGTTCAGTAATATAGAATAAGACTCTAGTCTCAAAAAAAATTCCTTTTTCTCTGCATGGTTAAGAGAAGATATTAAAACCTACTCATGGAGACTGGTATGAACATTAAATGCTGAACCATGCTGAGAATTTCTCTCAATGTCTGAAATGTGGTGGGAATGAATTATTTCTAGGGTCATCTCTCTTCATGAAGCAAAATTCTTCTTTCTCGTTGTAGTTCCTGAATGGTTCAGCTTGCTGACAGCTCATGTCCAAAAAAGCTCCTGAGATGCTGGCTTTCATTATTTATGTGAGCCCACAGTCCTGCCTTGGAATGAGTAACAGCCTTGTTGGTAATCATCACACAGCTCCCACTAATAACAGTGTGCTAACATTTCTGTGAGCCTATGTGAACCCCTCCGTGGCAGTATTAGTCAGTTCTATACAGTCTCTGTGAACCTCAGTTGGAGATGAGTTTCCTGCACTTTTAAAAATGAGCACAGGCCTGACCCAGTGCTTTAGGATATTTTCCAATCCCAGAAGAGGTATGTGAGTCCTTACTGTTTAGCAGGGAAAATGGCCCCATGCCTCCTCATCCGATATAGACTAGGCAGTTTGTTCTTTGCAACATTTGCATGTAGGTCTAGCTTCTAAGAACAATTTACCAATCAAGATGTCAACTTTCCCCCACGATTTCAGTTCTACACAGTGGAGTCTTACTTCAGCTCCTGAGGGAGTGTTCTCTCCTTTCTTCTTGTTCCTTGTTATCCTTTGCCAGTTTCCAGGGAGGAGAAGTTGCAGTTTCCGGACTCAAACAGATTTTCAGCCCGTGAGATGCACTCTCAAGCTTAGTAGAATCATCTGGTTATTAAACTTTGGTGAATAAGCACAAACATCCCATGAATCCCCAAATAATGAAAACTCCTGGACTTCAATATCCAACATAACAAACAGCTAACCAGCATGATAATACACTGCTCTGTGGTTGCAAATGCAAGTTGCAATAGACTCAGCAAGAAGACATAGTAGAAGGCATTTCTGCCTTTTCTCCATGTGTGTGTGTGTGTGGGGGGGGGAATTCCTACATGAGTTACTGTATTTACAGCATCTGCTCTCACTCCTTCTATGTTTTCTACAACTCCCTCTCAAATTCACAGCCTTTTAACCTTTAACTATTACTTTTATATATAATTAAATTCAACCTGCTGAGTCCATGACTCTCATATGTGTATGCTCTCAGGACTGACCATTTTGTATCATTAACTAGTTGGGGGGGGGGTTCATCAGCAATGGAGCAGCCATTAATTGCTTGTAGTTCTTCAACAAGGACTTGGGTCTCATGAAATTTCTCTCATCTGTCTTGGCATATCAACTGATATGGTCATTTTGTAGATCTTGTTTGAGTGGTCATATTTTGGAGTTATCATGGGTATAGCTTTCCTGACATATATAGAAAACCCAATCTCACAGTAGAAATCGTGTTTTTCTGGCTCTTATGATATTTTCACTCTCAAGTCCATGAAGTTCCCCAAGTCTCAAGCATAGGGGATGCACTGTAGATGTATCAGTTGGGGCTGTGCACATGGTGGGTTATTCTCTGCATTTTGACGGTTATTGTTTTCTATAATGGCCTCTATCTGCTGCAAAAAGAATGGCTTATGGGGTGAGCACTTCACTTCCCTGTGGACATAAGGATACATATTTAGAATGCAGCTAGGGATTACATTGCTTTGGTTCCTCTAGGTTCCTTGGCCTCAACAGCCACAGCTAGTTGGCTAGGTTTACAATTCAAGGCATAAATTTCATTCTATTGAGTGAGACATAAGTCCAATTAGACAGTTTAAAGTTACTGCCAAGATACAAGTTCCACTACTGTATATTTAGAGATAACTTGCCATGTTGGTCATTTCAATGGTTTGTGACTGTAATAGCCTGTAGGACTATTTATTGCTTTCCTTTTTCCCTTGATGGTTTGTATAGCATCTTCTGGTGCTATGACAGCTAATCCTAAAGGAGGAGACTTCCATCAATTCCTGCATAATTCCTCCAAGTCTCCTTCATGATGTCTTCAGCAATAGGAACTTACCTCCAAATTCTGGTGACAACAGAGGGCTACAGCTAAAGCCTACATTGTTTGGGGGTGTTGCTTGGATGCTTCTGACCAACAACTCAGAAGTACCAACATGCTTGGTACTGAAGTTCTTTTAAATAGTCTATAGAACACACACACACACATACACACAGAGGGCACACACACACAAACGTACATATACAAATACATACACAGATATAGAAACATACTCATAATACATACACATTCATATATACACAC
Source organism: Grammomys surdaster (assembly GCF_004785775.1). Taxonomy (NCBI): domain Eukaryota; kingdom Metazoa; phylum Chordata; class Mammalia; order Rodentia; family Muridae; genus Grammomys; species Grammomys surdaster. The sequence goes on from NW_021604622.1 coordinate 25,741,046, forward strand.
ATATACATACAAACACACACACACACACAAACACATATACACATACACACAGAGACAGCACACATATACACATACACTTGCACACACAACCACACATATACACATACACTCCCACATGCACACTCATACCCAACTCATATAATTTATATGTAATTTTTAGATAAACATAAAACAATGTCTCCCAGTGGCATTTTCAAACATCATTAGTGTTATTTAACCCTCTTCCCACCCTTTTCTTCTTCCCTCTCTTTCTCCCCTTCTCAGTTTCCTACTTCCCCCTTCATAGTACCTACCTTGTCCTTTTATTTCCATTTCTAAATTTTTAGACTGATGGGAACTCAAGAAGAAGCTGCTGAGGAAGCATCTCTCTGGCTTCATTTGGTGTGTAGAGAGTCTTGCTGCCCTCCTGCCAAGAGGCTCTGGGGGAGGTGGGGACCTGGGGCTCTGAAACAGATGCTCCCTGTCAGAGAACGATGGAAGTGAAAGGCAGTGATGAATTAGGGAGAGGGACTCATGCTTCACAGCACTCTGATTTTAATGATCTGTACAGAACCACTGCAGCATGCAGTGTTTCCAAATTAAACAGAGGAAACTTCCCCTCACACACAGAAGCAACTCCTCTCTCCAGATTGTCTGAGTAATGTCCAGGAAACATGAGTGCATTGCTGTGTGGGGGATGAGATGCGGCTGTGTGAGTTCCTCTCCTGCCTGAATCAGGACCCTAGACAACTGAGGAAGCTGTGGAGGCTTCGGTGAACATATTTCATTTCTATTGCTTCACAAACTAGATTGTTATAACAGAAAAAAGCAGCGATGATGGGTAACGGAAAATTTTAATTGTATTTCTTTCAAAAGTTCTAGCTGCAAAGATAATCCTTTTTATGGGAAAATAGAAGATAATTTTGAGGAAATAATCTGTAGAAATGGTGAAAAGGGATTTTGGAACTTCTCCAAACAACACTGTGAAGGAGACTTCAGAGCCACATAGATCAATATTTTAGGTCAGTAATTTTCTTTGCAACCATGGTCAGTGCTTGATTGTCACCCAGAATTACTCACAGATGAATAAAGAGGCTCACACTGAACCACACTGAATGTTGTGAAGACATTTCCTTATAGACGAGACAGGATGTAAGATTTACAACCAACACACAATACCCTATCCCAACGACACTTTCTTTACTCATTTCCTTCTAAGGAACTCAATAAGACACAAAAAGGAGAAAGAGTTCTAATCCAGTTTACTCTGCAAAGGTAAACTCCAGCTAACCCCATGCTATCCCAGTTGTCTACCCCTTGCTGCCTCACTCCTATGTCACACCTCCAGGGAAACAAGTAGAGGAGATAGAGTGTTGAATGGTCCATTGACTCTTCTGTCATGAGCCTATACTGGTCACAGCCTTAGCATCTACCAGGGTGCTCATTGTACTGCGCCCCCCCCCCCGAAAAAATTCCACAGATATGAATCCTCAGTACTTGCATTGGGTAGGAACCTTCACAGAATTAAAGATTGTGATCATTTCTTTTCTTCAAATAAGGCAGCTACAGTGGCGTATTTAAATTTTGGTTATTTAATAGAACACAGTCCTACTTCCCTTTTCCTTAACGACCTTACTGCAGAAGTGAGCTTATAGTGCACCTTAATGAGAGTACCAGAATGGGCATCACATTGGTTTAAACAGAGCTCACAAATATCAAGACTTGAGTGGCAAGTTGTTATCATTGAAAAGATGATCTCTGAAGACACCCAGACCTGAGCTCAAATGTCAGCTGAGGAGCTAAGGATCATACACAGAATAGATTTGTTTAATTTCCATTAAAAGCAAGATAAAAATAATGTGCCAATGCACATGTTTCATGTTGGTAATAGTGGTAAGTGCCAGGATGAATTCATGGCAATATCTTTGTTAATAAATTAAAACATTTTGGAAACTAAGGTAAATACCAGGTGTTAGTCCAGGACCAAATAAATGACATGTAGGTCCACAAATACCCATAGGTGGTTTGGCTCCACCCTTTGAGAGACCAGTGTCATAACTACTTGGAAGCTAAAATTCTTTCATTCTGTTGTGACTACGGGGTAGACATGTCAGTGTGAGTAAATTTTGATGCACAATCTGTCTACTCCTGAACAATCTTCTGGAGACTCTTTGTAAACACTCTGGTAAGGGTTTGTGAGTTTTTCTTTAAAGTTTTCCAGGTTCCTGAATCCTATATAAACGCTGACCTTGAGGACCTAGTCTGTTCTCCTAGAGCACCATGGTTGCAATGGATGAGCTGAATTGCTTTTTCTGCTGCTCTTTGAAGACCTTAAAGAAGGTCTTTGAAACTTCTGGTAAAGTCCTTTTGTACCTCTGGCCCCTGTGCTGGTGTCCCTAGGACTTCTAATCTGAGTAGGGGACCTATCAGTGACAATATGGACAGGGGTTTGTCTGTGCAGGGCATTTATTGGGGGCATACATATGATAAGATTTGCAGAAAGTCCCGGAAATGGAAGACACATTATATATAATTAAGCTTCATTGTTTTGTTTCAATCAATATGAAGGTTGATCTACCTTTCTGGGTATATCTGAATTTCAATAATTGTGTAGAGTTGTAAAAACCACCACCAAAATTTGTACTGGTGTCTTCCCTCAAAACAAATTCAAAATATAGGATATTGAAAGGGTCTGAAAATCACTGAAGGAAGACTCTAGACTCAAATAGTATGCAAAGACGTCCAGTGTTTATTCTGCAGAAACAACCAGCATGCGAGGTCAACTATTCTCCAAAATGGCGATCCCAGACAAAGATGTGCAGGCCTTCTTATAGGGAACTGGGGTAACTCTCTAGAAGGATTAGGTAATCTAAAATTTCATTGGTGGTGCTAGGGGGTCACAGGTGGTCAGTAGTCTGCATTCTTATGTCATCAATATTTAACCACAGGTTGAGAAAGGGCTGCCCAGTAGAGATGTCCCAACCTGAGATAAGATATTTCTCCATTTTTGTGATTATCCCTAGGCTATTCTTTGGGAGGGGGTTTTATGGCCTTGTTTTTGGATTTTACAGTCTGTTTCTGGAGGTTGTGCCTTATGGCCTTCTTTGTAAAATCAGGCCTGGTCCTTAAATGGAGACAAATGGAGTCTATGTCATCCTTTCAGTATATGTTTTTGTGGGTCACTGTTCTGGAGGATGTCCCATGATGCCCTCCAGCCAGCTTGAAACAGGGCGCGAGCAGGGAGGGTCTGCTACTGTCTCTGCCACTGCCTCCACCCGTGTCTCCACTGTCTGGGCCAGGGGGACAGAGTACGAGCAGGGAGGGTCCCCTGCTGCCTCTGCCCTGAGCTGGTCTGGTGCCTGTTATGCGCAGGGTAGCTAGCAGGGAGGGGAGGGTCCCGAAGGCTCTTCTCAAGTGTTCTAGTGTTACAGCTCTTGCAACAGAAACTCTTGGACAATGGGGTGATTCTTGCACACCTTTACTTCTCCAGAATAGAACCCTTATATACAGTTTCAGGGTGGGTTAGGGTCTGGCAGCAGATAACCCCTATTGGCTTGGTCTGAGAGCTTGGAGATACCTCATCTACATGTGGGAAAGCCTGAGGCACTGTTCCTCGTGATTGATGGCCATAGACCTCTCTGCGGGAGGGGCTGTGGAGGGCTGAAGCTGAAGGAAAAGAACCAGGCCCCAGGAGCAGAGCCGAAACCTGCCATCCCATAAAGGTCTGGGGTTCGAGGCCTGTGCTTGACCAGGCACCCAACTGCCTCACACAACCCACCACCCCACTTGTTTTCCTTTCTCAACATGAATATTTTAAGGTTTTTTTTTTTTTTTTTTTTTTTTGGTTTGGTTTGGTTTTAAGGGAAACAAACTTGTTTGTGATGGATTTTGGAAAGGTGATGTGGGAGGAAGATGAGTGTGTGCCTGATCTTTGGAGAGACCCGGTGACGGTTCCAGTGACCGCTGCATTTTCACATGAGATGAGCCTCAGATTCACAACTGGGCCCCATCTGTCAGCAGAGCAAGCGAAACAGTGCTTCACAGAGTGGGAGGAAGGCGGCATGAGTTATACTGCAGACAGGGGACGAATATCCAATTCACAAAAAACTGCAAACACAAAACAGTGAACAAATGAAACAAACGCAGACCACTGAATGAATGCATTTGCTACATTAATCCATTTAGGAAAAAAAAGATAATTTCACATTAATACATTCTGAAGAAAGTAGTTTTATAACCTAATCCACATTTCCCTTTGTTCTGTTTAAAACTATAACCATTCACTCCATTTTAAAGTTATTTAATATGTAAACTGAACTGCTACACATAAAATATACTTTTTAAAACTTTATCAGAATAAGACACAATAAGGAAGCCCTTTATAGATCATTTGCCCAATGCCAGCTACTCGGAGTTCCTACAGAAAGATTTATTTTAATTCAGAATGAGCCATGCATTGGCAATGAAAAGATCTCAGCACCGGGAAGTTTGTCTCCCTGCAGCCCTGTGGAACTTACTCCAGGCCTGCCTTAGAAAGAAGACTCTGTTCGAATTGATATTCTCTTATCTGATATCTACTGGCTTAAAAAATTAATCAGTTGTCTGTTTCCAGTTTACTTAACCGTTTCATATTAAACTTTTCAAGTATGTGTTGTTCACTTGCCGTTAGGAGACTCAAGGAAGGCCATATGGTGACATCTGTAGGTGCTGTAGAGCTGTCAAAGAGAAATCTGAGTGTAAGAACCCGGGTCCTTGTCATTGTCAGTAAGCATGCTTGGGGAGGGGGAAGGCTTCTGTCCTCAAGACTTGCAGAAAACTCAGGAAGCACTTAAAGCTTTGTCACCTGTGTGTGACAAATTATAACACTGGGGTGTTTCCCACTAAGCATCCTATCAAGTATGGTAACAGCCTCCCAGCGGCTTTGTTCTATGGTACCTTCTCTCTGCCTTCTGTTCCCACTGAGAAATACTGAGAGTAAAACCGTGAAATACTTTTCCGTGCATCAAAAATTATAAAGGTTGATGTTTTCTCATGCCTAGGTAAGTTTTATTCTTAAGTTTTAATGTTAACCTGAGAAACTAAGGTGAATAGACAAGCCCAAATCCATTATGAGACCCTCCCCAAAGTAACCAAACAGATTTGTTTTTACTGAGTTATATATACTACAGATTTGGGAAATAAAGTGTATCACAGATACGGGCCGTGCAAAATTTCCCAAAATTGAACAATTGAGGTTTTTTTGTTTTGTTGTTTTAAAACAATAAAGTGTTTCAAAAGTTAAATTTAGCAAAGGAAGGAGATCCCAATTTTTAAGTCTAAAATATGGATCTGAAGCCTTATTCTATGAAAGTATTTTGTTGAACAGGATGCATTTAAAAGGGAAGATTTCTCTTCATATATAAAATGAATTAACAACCTCAGTGAGAACAAAACCCATCATAAGTGTTTGACAGAACTCGGGCCCCTGAGATGGTGCCTTGATCCTCAGAAACATAAACTTCAGAAGGTCTAGAAAAAAAAAATCATGAGGTTTTTAATACAATGTGAAGTAATCTGGCCATGTTTGAACTAGTTTCTGAGAACTTTAGTAAACTTTGGCAGTTCCCTGTGAAGTGTGATCGAAGCAAGTGGGCAAATCCCATCTCTGGGTCATGTGGCGCTCCTACGGAGTTAGCACTCGCACATGTGTCTGAGG
>NW_021604622.1:25751719-25813768 GCF_004785775.1 Grammomys surdaster
ATAGAGAGAGAGAGAGAGAGAGAGAGAGAGAGAGAGAGAGACAGAGAGAGAGACAGAGAGACAGAGAGAGAGACAGAGAGACAGAGAGACAGAGACAGAGACAGAGACAGAAAAGAGAGAAGAGAGAGAGATACAAAGGGCCCCATGGTGTAAGCTTTGTTTCTGGGCACAGGTAAGCTGCCTTGCAGGACCTGTTTCTATACTTTCTGTGACCTTCTCTCTGGCCACTTAAACTTGGACACGTTTCTTCTTGATTCAAATTATTAATGAATAAAGAGTTGACAGTCCTGTCATCTGAAGAGGCTTTGAATATTTGATCTACATTCGCAGAGCTTTGAGTCAAGATCAAGATCATTCATGAATGCATATGGGGCTGAATCAAAAGCACCTGGATCTACACATGCTGAATGCACCAAGCGGTAGATCTCTTAAAGAGCCAACTTTAAAATCTCACACTGTAAAAGCAACCATCAAAGGGTCACATTATGCTTCATAAACATGACTATTGCCTGTTAAAATAAATTATAAAATGATTAAGGAACAAAACCCAGTGAAGTAAGTATAAAGTCATGTCATGTCTTTCCTCTTCTGAAGGCCTCCACAGCATGAATCTTTTCTTTATGAGCTTGGTTTTACTTTTATCCTAAAATTTTCCTTCCCTAATTTGCTTCCTTTTCAGTCACTTGTAAACTATTTTGTTTCTTCATAGACCATTAGCCACTTTAGAGAGTTGTATGAATCATTCCTGAATATCTACCATGGAGTTTCTCTTTTTCTTTTATTGTCTTTCAGACAGCTTGAGATATGGGGTCCCTTCTGAGGACCTAGTGAGCCTTACCAACTTCATTTTCACCTGTTTCATCTGTTGTCAATATTGAATGTGACAATTCACTGGTGAAATACCTTCTCCCATTAGCATATGGTATATGGCTCATTATCTAGGGACGTTCTTAATTCTTTGGACAAACTTCTTCTCATGCTTTCCACACAAATACACTAAACAGTACTACAGTGCTCTCTCTCTCTCTCTCTCTCCCTCTCCCTCTCCCTCTCCCTCTCCCTCTCCCTCTCCCTCTCCCTCTCTCTCTCTCTCTTTCTCTCTCTCCTGCCGCCAGTAAACCAGATGACATGGGAAGAATTAGAAAGGAAGAAATCAAAGTATCTTTGTTTGTAGATGATATGGTAGCATACATTAAGTGACCCTAAAAATTCTTCTCAGCAACTCTGTCAGCTGATAAACACTTTTATCTGTTTACAGAATTAAAAACAAAAAGTCAGTATTTCCAGCCATGTCTAATTTTTCTAGGTGTTTTCCACTTGGAAATAACACCGCCTATACTAGAGCACACCTCGGTTCTCCTACTCCACGCTACAGGGAATCTGTTTACAGTGACAGCTCCTGAGATTTGGAACATACAACCTCATGTCTGCCATCATCCCCATGGACACAACTGCCACTGGGAGAGCCTCCCCTCAGATTGCCCCATGCCCCATTCCCATGGCATTTCTTTATGATACCACAGTAGAAATGCTGGACCAAATATGGAAAATGAAGCTGGGACACTCAGTGTGTTCTGACAAGAGATTCAACACTTGACAACTTAAAAACACCATGGAAAAGGCAAGTCAAGCACACAGTTCTTCAAGTCGTAGCATTATCCTAATACTAAACTTTCAGTATAGAAAACTTTCAGATCTCAAAAAACTGTTCTCTATAGCGGCCCTGTATTACACAAAGGCAATGCATTGTTGAGACATATGTGTGGGGCAGAGGACAGCTTGCTGGAGTTGGTTTTCTCCCTCTACCTAAAGATTGAACTCAGTTTCTCTGGCTTTGTGGCAAGCACCTTTACCTGCTGAGACATCTCACCAGCCCCAAAACACTATCTTTTTCAGCAGCACTGGCAAGAAGAGAGAACTCTTCTTGCCCAGGTATCAAAAATACTGGCTTCAAATCCTTCTTTCCCACCTTGTTCTGAGTGAGCTGTTTTTAGCTTATTACAGTCTCGGATAGATAACTCATAGCAAATTCTATCCTCCAGGAGTCTCCTGCCTCTTTTGGAAAATAGAAAGAACACCGACAAGAATGTCAGATGGACAGTAACAAACTTGGAACTTGGAGCTTTGAGTTCAGTTCCTTTGCCTGGTGGTGCCTCTCAGGTTCTCATCACCCGAGAAGCAGGGACAAGAATGGAAATGCAAAGTCTACACTGTTAGGGTGGGGGACTTAAGTGAGTTGCAGAAAAATCTAGAAAACTTCTCTGGTTGCTCATGCTGGCCACAGCGTTAGGTTGTAGAGTGAGAGACGGACTATAGGGTTGAGTCCAGCCAAAGAGGCAAAAGGGCAGGGTGGGGTCCAGAAGAACAAATGGATAACCACATTGACAGCAGGTCTATGTGGGTAAATAGCAACTCCAACAATCCACAGTAACAACAGGGGCCAACCAAAGCAGATGCCCCTGAGTCAGCCATGATCTCTGCCTATCAGTCCTTGGGCAGCTGGATGACCAGGGAAAGGGAAATCACCATTATGGTACTTGATGTCATCTGTTCTATGCAGCTTAGGTAAGGGAGTGGCATCCTCTCCTTGCTCTGGTGTGTTCATAAGTTATTGACTGTGGTTTCCTTGACACAATATACTCATGTACTTCTAAGGTCCCAATTTACCTCAATAAATTTATTGTCCCTTTCTGCTCCCAGGAACAAGCCATTTATCAGTCTATGCTGCACAGGTAGACAGATGCTGTCAATCACTTGTCTAGTAAGATGAGAAATCATCTCCCATCCTCAGAGTGAAGCCAAATGTTGCTTGTAAAAAAGGGAACTCTGAAAGCAAAGCCCATTCTGCAGTCCCCTTATTATACACTAACTAGAGCATGACACAGGCAGAGATTAACAGGAATATCCACTGAGACTATTATGATTTTACTATCAATGGCTGAAGAATATTCCGAACTAAAGTTAATACATGCAATTGCTGTAATCTTTAAATTTTTTTCTTAGTTTTTATGTAAGCTCATTTTCTGTCCTAGGATCATCCATCACTGTCCTCATGCTTCAGTAGGCTGGCTACCTTCTCAGTCCTTCCGTGTTCCTTATGACCTTGACGGTTTTGTGGAGTGCTGATTCAGTTGTTTGTAGAACACTGTTCAGCTTGGGTTTGACTGACATTTACGTGAAGGTTAGATGGGAGTTATGAATTCTTGGGGTGAAGACTGAAGTGGTTAAACGGCTTTGTCAGCATACCGTATCTAGGGTAAAGACATCACATGACTCAGCACTGCTGCTGTTCCTAGGGAGCTGGCTGGGATGGGCTTTGTCACTTTTCATCACTGTGAAGTTATTCATTTTTCTCCCTTTCTTATTTGGCACTGTTCAGAAAGCAAATTACTATACAAGGCCCATCCCCAAGACACAAGGACTTATGTTCATCCCACGCCCCACTTCCATGAGGTCAAAACCTCAGCATAAATTATTTTTTGATCATTTTCTGCCTGCGTACATTATGGTATGGGCTTATTTAATAATTTATTCATATCACTGTGTATTCATGGATACTTATTTATATTTTTGTTTATAACCCAACTGTCTTAAGGTTTCTATTGCTACGATGAAACACCATGATGAAAAGCAAGTTAGAAAAGAAAGGGTTTATATTTCCACACCATAGTTCATCACTGAAGGAAGTCAGGGCGAGAATGTGGAGGTAGGAGCTGATGCAGAGGCCATGGAGAGGTGCTGCTTACTAGCCTGCTCCCCATGGCTTGCTCAGTCTGCTTTCTTATAGAACCCAGGACCACTAGTCTAGAGATGATACCAACCACAATGTCTGGGCCCTCCCCCATCGATCACTAATTTTAAAAATGCTGTACATGCTGATCTTATGAAGGCACTTTCTCAATTGAAGTGCCTTCCTCTCTGATTATTCTAGCTTGTGTCAAGTTGCTATAAACTTGCCAGCACACAGATGATCTATTTTGATGGTCATATTACTTCAGCACATGTTGCTGGGGGATGCTGGCCCCTCTGCTCCTTTGACTTTTATGTCATTGTTTACTGATATGCTTTGAGAATGTATTCTTTTTCCTAGCTGCAGATGCACTCAGCTCTAAGTCTTGTTCCTATAGATGAGCTCTTTCTTACTTTCTTCTTATATTTTTGGTTTACTCCTATTGTTCCTAGTCAGCACAGGCTTCATAAAATACTGAATTTTCTCCAATGGCACTCATTTGGCGTCAAGACATATTACTGAGGAGCAGAAGATAAAGAAATCCACAAGGAGTAGCACAGTTTGGTGTGTTCAGAATGGACACACCAGTCTTTACCCAGACTTTCCATCGAGGAACCAGTAAATGTTTTATACCTTTCTTGTTATTCCAGAGTCTTCACTTCTCTCAAATAAAAATTATTTGATTTCATTACTATTTACATATGTATAGAATCATGTGCAGAAAAAGAAAAACAATTGACATTTTAAAATATGTACTAGAAAATTATAATGAGAAAAAATTACTTTCGAAGTATAATTTTTCTCTATTAATCCTAATTGATACTATAAAAATAACATCAAAATGTTACAGGATGGCCCTCCTGAGCTCCACCTTCCTTCCAGTCTGCTTCTACACCCAGATAAGATCAGGAACCCACGATACCCACCCACACCCTACATATGACATGCCTCCTAGGAGGTCTGCAGTAACTAAAGACACAGGTGAGAATCTCACCCGAATACCTACACCAGCTGAGACACCCATACAGCTGAGCTGATCTGGACCTACCTGCGCTGCCGAGCTTCACCTTCCTTCAGGTCTGTTTCTCCACCAGGTCCAGATCATCTGCTCCAATACCCTCCCACACCCTACAACCCTACAGCCTGCCTGTCTCCCAGGAGGTCCTCAATAATCAGAGACACAGGAGGCCTGCTCTAACCAGAGACACAGGAGGCCCACCCTAACCAGAGACAGCACTACCTGCTTCCAATGAGACTGGGCTCTAACCCAGGTCAAAGATCTTCTACCTGCCTCCAAGGAGACTGGCTCCAGTCAGAGACACCCAGGCCAGTTAACATCAGAGATAACCAGACGGTGACAGGCAAGCACAAGATCATAAGCAATAGAACTCAATGTACTTCAGCACCACCAGAACCCAGTTCTTCTACCACAGCAAGCCCTAGATATCCTAACACACCTGAAAAGCAAGATAATGACCTAAAATCCCATTTCATGAAGATAGAGACCTTTAAGGAGGATATAAATAACTCCCTTAAAGAAATACAGGAAAACACAGGCAAACAGATAGAAGCCCTTAAAGAGAAACAAATAAATTCCTTAAAGAAATACAGGAAAATACAATCAAGCAGGTGAAGGAATTGAACACAATGGTTCGAGAACTAAAAATGGAAATAGATATTAAAGAAAACACAAATGGAGGCAACCCTGGAAATGGACAACTTAGGAAAGAGATCAGGAGCTGCAAATGCAAGCATCACCAACAGAACACAAGAGATAGAAGAGAGAATTTCAGACATAGAAGATATGGACACATAGGTCAAAGAAAATACAAAGTGTAAAAATCTCCTAACCCAAAATAACCAGGAAATTCAGAACATAATGAAAAGATCAAATCCAAGAAAAACCTAGGAATAGAAGAGGGTAAAGAATCCCAGCTCAAAGGACCAGAAAACATTTTCAGCAAAATCATAACCCTGACTTCATGAAAGAGATGGCCATTAATATACAAGAAGCCTACCGAATATCAATTAGATTGGAAAAATCTCACATCACATAATATTCGAAATACTAAGTGCACAGAACAAAGAAAGAATACTAAAAGCTGTAAGGGGAAAAGGCCAAGTAACATAAAGATAGAATTATCAGAATTAGATCAGACATATCAACAGAGAAGTTAAAAGTCAGAAGATCCTGGACATATGTCATCCAGATCCGAAGAGAACACAAATGCCAAACCAGGATATCCAACAAAATGCTTAATCACCATAGGTGTAGAAACCAAGATATTCCATAACAAACCCGAATTTAAACAATGTCTTGTTACTAATCCAGCCCTGCACAGGATTCTGGAAGGAAATCTCCAACAAAAGGAACCCAAGGAACCCAAGGAAACAGAAAAAATTAAACTTTTCACAACGAACACAAAAGAAGAGAATTATACAGACATAATACCACCTCCAGCAACAAAAACAACAGGAACTAACAATCATCTGTCTTTAATATCTCAAAACATCATCAATGGACTCAATTCCCCAATAAAATGACACAGGGCAACAGACTGGAAATGTAAACAGGAGCCAGCATTTTGCTGCATACAAGAAACATACCTCAGTGACAAAGACAAATATTACCTCAGAGTAAAAGGCTGCAATAAAGTTTTCTAAGCAAATAGTCACAAGAAACAATATGGAGTTGCCATTCTGATATCCAATAAAATAGACTTTCAACCAACAGTTATCAAATGAGATGTGGAAGGACACTTCATATACATCAAAGGAAAAAAAATCCATCAAGAGGTAGTGCCAATTCTGAACATCTATGCCCCAAATGCAAGGACACCCAAATTCATAAAAGGAACTTTAATCAAAACACACATTTATCCTCACACCATAATAGTGAGAGACTTCAACACCCCACTCTTACCAATGGGCAGATCATTGAAATCTAAACTAAACAGAGACACAGTGAAACTAACAGAAGCTATTAACCAAATAGATTTAACAGATATTTCACTCCCAAACAAGAGAAGATACCTTTGTCTCAGTGGCTCATGGAACCTTCTCCAAAATTGGCCATATAATAGGATACAAAACAAGCCTCAACAGATACAAGGAGATGGAAATAATCCTGTACATTTTGTGAAATCACAAAGGACTAAGGCTGGACTTCAGTAACAACAAAAGCAACAGAAAGGCCACATACTCATGGAAATTGAACAACTCTTTGCTCAATGATAACTTGGTATGGAAGAAATAAAGAAAGAAATCAAAGACTTTATAGAAGTCAATGGAAATGAAGACACATAATACTCAAACTTATCAGACACGATGAAAACAGTGTTAAGGGAAAAATTCATAGGACTAAGTGCCCTCATAAAGAAGTTGGAGTGATTCTATACTAGCATCTTGACAGCACATTTGAAAGCCATAAAACAAAAAGAAGCAAACACACTCAAGAGGAATAGACTTCATAAAATAGTCAAACTCAACGCTGAAATTAACCAGTTAGAAACAAAGAGAATAATGCAAAGAATCAACAAAACCAAGACCTGGTTCTTTGATAGAATCAACAAGATAGATAAACCTGTAGCCATACTAAAAGGCACAGAGAAAGTATCCAAACAACAGAAACTGAGGAAATCCAAAAAATCATCAAAACCCACTACAAAAAGCTATACTCTACAAAACATGAAAATCTACACCAAGTGGATAATTTTCTAGACAGATACGACATACCAAAGTTAAATCAAGATCAGATAAACTATCTAAACATTACCATAATCCCTAAGTAAAGTTCAAGGCCAGATGGTTTTAGTGTAGAATTCTATCAGACCTTCAAAGAAGACCTAATACCAATATTCCTCAAGCTATTTCACAAAATAGAAACAGAAGGAACATTACCTAATTCATTCTATGAAATCACAGTTACTCTGGCATGTAAATCCCACAAAGACCCAACAAAAAAAAAGAGAACTCCAGGCCAATTCCACTTGTGAATATTGATGCAAAAATACTCAATAAAATTCTTGCAAACAAAGTCCAAGAACATATCAGAACCATCATTCACTATGAAGGAAAATGTAACATGATCATCTTATTAGATGCTGAGAAGGCCTTCAACCAAATACAACATCCCTTCATGATAAAAGTCTTGGAGAGATGAGGAATTCATGGCATATAACTAAACATAATGAAAGCAATACATAGCAAACTAACAGCCAACATCAAATTAAATGAAGAGAAACTAGAAGCAATCCACTAAGATCAGGAACAAGACAAGGTTGTCCACTCTTTTCCCATCTATTCAATATAGTACTGGAGGTTTTAGCTAGAGCAATTAGACAACAAAAGGAGATCAAGGGGATACAAATTGGAAAGGAGGAAGTCAAAATAATCACTATTTGCAGATAATATGATAATGCACATAATCAACCCTGAAAATTCCACCAGAGAACTCCTTACAGCTAATAAACAACTTCAACAAAGTTGCTATGTATAAAATTAACTCAAGCAAATCAGTAGCCTTCTTTTATACAAATGATAAACAGACTGAGAAGAAATTAGGGAAACATCATCCTTTACAATAGCCACAAATAGTATAAAATATATTAGTGTAACTCTTACCAAGGAAGTGAAAGATCTATATGACAAGAACTTCAAATCCATTTTAAAAAATCAAAAAAGCCTCAGAAGATGGAAAGATCTCAAATGTTCATGAATTGGTAAGATTAACATCGTGAAAAATGGCCATCTTCCCAAAAGCAATCTACAGATTCAACGCAGTCCCCATCAAAATTCCAACACAATTTTTCACAGACATGGAAAGAGCAATTCTCAACTTCATGTGGAAAAACAAAAAATCCACGATACCCAAAACAATTCTCAACAATAAAAGATCTTCTGGGGGAACCTGACCTCAAGCTGTACTTACAAAGCAATAGTGATAAAAACCACATGGAATAGTACAGAGACAGACAAGTCAATCAATGGAATAGAACTGAAGACCCAGAAATAAACCCACACACCTATGGACACTTGATCTTTGACAAAGAAACCAAAATAATATAGTGGATAAAAGAAAGCATCTTCAAAGAATGGTGCTAGTCTAATTGGCAGTCTGTAGAAAAATGAAAATAGATCCTTCTCATCACCCTCCACAAAGCTCAAGCCCAAGTGGATCAAAGACCTCAACATAAAACCAGATACACTGAAACTAATAGAAGAGAAAATGGAAAAGAGCCTTGAACACATTGGCAGAGAGGGACAATCCTGGACAGAGCATGTATGTCTCGGGCTCTAAGATCAACAATTGATAAATGGGACCTCATGAAACTGAAAAGCCTGTGTAAGGCAAAGGACACTGTCATTAGGACAAATCAGTGACCAGCAGATTGGGAAAAAAAACTTCTATAACCCTACATCCAATAGAGGGCTAATATCCAAAATATACAAAGAACTCATGAAGTTAAGCCCCCAAAATCAAATAACCCGATTAAAAAATAGGGTACAGAGCTAAACAGAGAATTCATAACAGAAGAATCTCCAATGGCAGAAAAGCACTTAAAGAAATGTTCAAAGTCCTTAGTCATCAGAGAAATACCAAACAAAATAACCCTGAGATTCCACCTTATACCAATCAGAATGGCTGAAATCAAAAAGTCAAATGACAGCACATGCTGGCAAGAATGTGGAGAAGAGGAACACGTCTCTATTGCTGGTGGGATTGCAAACTGGTACAATCACTCTGGAAATCAATTTGGAGGTTCCTCAAATATTGGAAATAGATCTACTTGAAGACCCAGCTATATTACTCTTGTGAATATACCCAAAAGATCCCCTATCATGCCACAGGGGCACATGCTCCACTATGTTCATAGCAGCCTGTGATAGCCAGAAGCTGGAAACAACTCAGATGTCCCTCAACAGAGAAATGGATACAGAAAATGTAGTTCATTTACACACTTAGCTATTAAGAATGAGGACATCATGAGTTTTGCAGGCAAATGGATGGAACTAGAAAATATCATCCTGAGGTAATTCAGACCCAAAAGGACAGACATGGTGTGTACTTACTTATAAGTGGTTATTAGCCAAAAAGTACAGAATACCTAGGATACAACCCACAGACAAGAAATATAAGAAACAGAACAGCCCAAGTGAAGATGCTTCAATCTCACTTAAAAGGAGGAAAATAATCACAGGCGGCAGATGGAGGGAGGGAGGGTTCTGGGTGGGAGAGGGGAAGGGAAGGGGAAAAAGGATCAGGTATAGGGGGACAGGAGAGAAGCCCAGAGGACCAGGAGAACGAATTGAAATAGCACCCTCAGGGGTGGGAGGTGGGGGATCCTTTAAAAAGTACCAGAGACCCATGAGGTGAGAGACTCTCGGGACTCAATGGGGGAGACCTTAGTCAAAATGCCCAACATTGGGCAGAAGGAACTTGAAAAGTTCACCAGTAAACAGACAGGGTCCCAAGTTGTAGGACGGGGATACCAAAGCACAGTCAAATTTTCTGACCCTGAGTTGTTCCTGTTTAAAAGAACTGCAGAGACAAAAATAGAGAAGAGACTGAAGGAAAGCGGTCCAACGATAGGTCCAACTTGGGATTCATCTCATGGGGTAAGTGGGGGTACCAAGGCCTGACACTATTATGAATGCTTTGATGTGCTTACAGATACGAGCCTTGCATGGCTGTTCTCTGAGATGCCCTACCAGCAGCTGACTGAGACAGATTCAGATACTTACTCGCAACCATCAGAGTGAAGTTGGGGACCCCTATGGTTGAATTAGCAGAAGGTTGTAGCTGAAGGTGAGGGCAACCCCATAGGAAGACTAGCAGTTTTAACTAACCTGGACCCCAAGAGCTCCCAGAGATTGAGGCACCAACCAGGAGCACACACAAGCTGGTCCGATGTCCCTGGCACAAATATAGCAGAGGTCGGTCTGGTCTGACCTCAGTGGGAGAAGATGCGCTTAATCCTTGAGAGACTTGAGAACCCAGGGAAGGGGAATGCCTGGTGGTGGGGAGCACCCTCTCAGAGGCAAGGGGGAGGAGGGATGGGATGAGGAGCTGTGGGAGAGGGAAGCAGGAGGCAATGCAATGATAGGAATATAAATAAAATTTTAAGAAAATGTTATAAGATTATGGGAAAAAATCTGAAGACTGTGACACTATACGAAGGTTGTTTTTGGGTGGAACTATGAACACATGTTCACGTCTCTGCTCACGTTGGACCTTAATACCCAACTGTTTTACTATAGTAACTGATAATGACATCAGACAAAAGGAGAACCTGGAGTGTCTATTAGAAGTTCTAATATTCTGTCTAGGAGCGAAACACGTAGCAAAAAACAAAACCAAGATTTGCCACATGAGATGCTTTCTAAACTAGAGAGGATCTCTGATTAGATTTGTGTGTGTGTGTATACACGGTTTACCACATGTCTTCAATTTTCTCATAACCTTTAATTTTTTGCTTTCTTCCAATAAATTTTGAAATATATTCATACTGTGACACACACCCTGTAACTTGTTAACTTTCTACGTGTATTTCAGATGCTTATAATGATAAGCTTATTAAGAATTTGACCAATATCATTAAGGTAACAGTCAAAAGGAGAGGTGAATAAATAAATAATTTATATCAGAAGAAAATAACTGCTTTTGACTCTCCTTGCTCCTCATTAAATGGCATATTTCTTTTTCTCTGTTTCATCTATTTTTTTAACCCCCTCCAGAGTCAGTAAGTGGTGTTTTGAAGGTCCGATCAGCTGAAAAGCCAGGTGTCTCTTGTGAATTCTGATCTGCTCCATGCCCTCCCCCACAGGGTCCTGGAGAGAATCTGAGGTATCCGCACTCCTGCAGACTGACAGTCAGCCTCCCTTTCTTTTCCCGTTATTAAAGTAAGCACTCATTTTCTTCTTTTCTCAGTTCCAGAGCATTCTTTCTTTTATAGTTCCTGTTTATTGAAGTTGAAAGATTGATTTCCTTAGGACCAACCCAGGAACGTATAATTTACAGAGTCACATTATAAGAATTGCCAGGATAGAGACGGCAATAAAAAGTCAGAGCTGAGAGAGAGATAAAGAGATGGAGAGCTGAGGCTACTGAAACTTATTTTAGATAGATTGTCAGCCGGGCAGAGAGATGGCTCGACTGTGTTGTGGATACGTTCAGTATAAAAGCCTGGGTCCCGGAAGCCCCGATATGCAAGGTTCTTCTAAGCTAATTAAAGACAAGAACAGCAAAATTCATGATTTATGTGTACAAAATGAACATTTAATGTGGGCATGAGAGGAACAGTGGTCTAGTGCCCCATGTCCACATGTGAGGTAATGACACCAGGATTATAGTTAAAGAGAAGGCAAAAATAATGCCATTTACAAATTATTAGAATGAATCTAACCTAGGAAATGAAAGACATGTATAATAGAACGTTTTAGAACTAAAGTCAGAAATTGAAGATGATACCAGGGTATGAAAAAACTGACTATGCTCATGGATTGGCAGGATTAATACAGTGAATGACGACCCTATCAAAGCAATTTTTAACCATTACACACTGGAGAAAAGACAGCATCCTTAGCATATGGTGCTGGTCCAACTGATTGACTGTAAGTAAGAGAATAAGCTTGATCTTTATCTCTCAGCCTGTATAAATCTCAACTCCCAATGGGTCAACAACCTCAACAAAGCCTGATACCCTGAACGTGGAAAAAGTAGGTGACAGTCTTGAACTCACTGGCACTCTCAGAACCAGTCACCAGTAGTGCAGATGTTAAGATTAACAATTAATAAATGGGACTGCATGAAGATAAACAGTTTCCTTACAGCAGAGAATATCACTAGTCAAGTGAGAAGACAGCCTACAGAATTGGAAGAATCCTTACCAACTGTACATCTGACAGAATGCTAGTATCTAAAGTGTGCAAACAACTAAAAAAAAAAAAACTAAATATTGAGGGAAAAGTTACAACTCTATTTTAAAATGGGGCAGGGAACTAAACAGACTAAGAAATACTTTTTTAAAAAAATGTTCAACATCCTATGCCATCAGGGAAATGTAAATTAAAACTATTCCTAGATTCCAGATGATCCCAGTCAGAATGACCAAGATAAAAAGAAATGATGATAATACTGACACGGATGTGAGGAAAGAAGAAAACATGTTCACTGCTTGTCAGAGAGTAAACTGGTTCAACCACAAGGAACATCAGTGTGGAGATTCCTCAAGAATAGATCAACTACATGATGCAAGTAAACCACACAACTCTGTAGCCAACCTGCTCATCCATGTGCAACACGGCTTCTTCTACAATCCCCAGGAAATAGAAACAGCCTAACCATCTCATAAAAACACAGTTGATTTACACATTGTCATAGTATTTATGAAGAATTTTTTATGAAGAAGGTTTGATGAAGCATGTTTTTAAGAAGATTGAAATTATGAAATTTGCAGGTAAAGGGATAGAGCTAGAAACAATCGATCTGGTTGAAGTAAATCAGGCCCAGAAAGAAAAATGTCACATGTCTTCTCTCTCACATGTGGATATTAGCTTTGAATCTTTGGTCACACATTTCGTGTGGAATACCCAAAGAGTTTAGGAGATTAGTTAGTGGTCGCGGAGGTGGGGTTCAAGAAAGAGAATTTAGAATACACTGGTATAAATGATAAAAAAATAATAATAATGGAACAAGAAGTATAGTGAGAAGGTGAAGTAGGGAAGGGAATATAGGAGAGATAACTAACATCAAAGGTCTTTAAATAAGTCATATGGAAACACGCTACTGGAAGAGGATCTAAGACAGGACAGAGGGCGGCCTTGATCTATAATGCAACCGTGCTCCACTAAACAATACAGGACAACAAACAAAAATCCCCAGTGACAGGAATACCTTACTTCTTTTGCATTCTTTAGTAGGTAATATCTCACAGATCCACACATATTGCTCTTGGTTACCCTTCAGAACTTGGTGTTAAAGAGTCTTATTCCTGAAGACACCATGTGCTTGAGTCATAGGACATAGATAGATCAAGCTTGTCTTGATCTGGGAGTTTTATCTCTATTGGCTAGCTTTGATAGTTCAGTGAGATGCTGTGTATACTACTAAAGAAGGAAAGTAACCGTCAGTCACACCCAGCTGTGAGCGCTGAGAGCTACAGTGATGTCTGGCCTGGCAAGGCATTAATGCAAGGGTGTCTGTCGTAAGCATATGGGAGCAACCAACCACTTTCTGATTTGAAGTCCTGATCCACAAGCAGAGCCCCTGTGACTGTGGATTCACATATAACCACACCCACTCTTTCCAGGTCTCAGGGATCCCTGTGAAAGTGAATGGAAGAGAGAGAGAGAGAGAGAGAGAGAGAGAGAGAGAGAGAGAGAGAGAGAGAGTGTGTTTCTGGACACAGCATAGCAGCTGGACACATGAGAAGTAGGTGTGAGAGTATGCACAAGGCCTATGCAGACAAATGCAAGTCAGACCAACCCCAGCGCAGACGGCAGAGTTAAGTACAGAGTCCCGTTCACAGCAGAGAAGCTGCTCACTACCACTAACTGTTAGGAGATGAAGAGTCCATTTTCTGTAAGACTGCAGCCCCAGGTTTGGTTCCTAGCACATTACAACGTATAACCATCTATAACTTCAGTTCCAGGGAATTCAGTGCTCTTTTCTGCCCTCTACAGGCATCAGACACACAAGTGGCCACACAGACATACGTGGAGGCAGAAATAAACATACACATAAAATTGAATTTTTTTTTTAAGTTTAGTTCTGGTAAGTTGACTGAGCTCCAGTGAAAGGCTACACAGCCAAGAACATTTGGGCAGCAGAAACTGGTCATAAGTGTTTTAAAAGAGCAAGAAATAGGGTGGGAATGGGAGGACAGGTGAATCTGGAATGAGCTAAAGGAATGGAGGTGCCTATGATCAAAACATATACAAAACTCTCAAAGAACTAATAAAACTATACAGCTACTCAGCCAGAGGTAGAGTTGATACTCACAATAGCTGGCATCATGAGAACCTTCTTTGGTAAAGAGTCCTGTCTTGGAGCAAGAACAAAATAGACCTGGTATTTTGTATTTCTTCCACAGAGGTTGTTCTTCCTGATCTTATGATCCTGGAAAAGCAGTAAAACAAAATCCCTCCAAACTCACAAATACAATGTATGGAAAATTCTTTTCTTTCCTCTCAAGATTAAAATGATGAAAAGAGAGTCCTTGAACAGCAGGGCCGTGGGACTGTGGCTCTGAGGCACGTGCTGCTTCCTGTGCAGCGAGACCGCCCCTGAGCGGCAGTGAATGTGAAGGCTGTGACTCACACTTACCATCCTGGCACAAGCTGCTGAAGAGAAAGGGATGCTGGGAAGATGTAAATATTCTCTTAGACGTGTGTAAATGTGAACATATTTCTATGTGAACATGTGCAATGTTGTGAGCACAAGCTGCAGTGAATTTAGTTGCAGTGATCATGGTTGGGGAAAGTCCGATGTGCTGCTATCTTTCTTGTTGGTGTTTTCTATACCTTAATGCATTCAACCATATGTCTGCTGCCTTCTGAATTCTTCTCTTTTCCTTCCATCCATTTCTTCCTCTTTCCTTCATTTTTGCTTTCTATGACTTAAATCATGGGTAGCATCCCAATAGGAACTAAAAATCCCCAACAGATTACCTAAATTTGAAATCAAATTAAGAAATGGAATCCCATTTCTTGTCAATGGGCTCATCAGGAAGGTTGGTTAACCTCGTCTTCTTTCATTATAAACTGTTGAGCAAAGACTGTATTGATTTTGAAGGGTCTGATTATGATTACAACATTAAAATTAAACTGGGTTGAGATGATAACACATTCAATGAGATACACCAACAGATGAATGGGTAGCAGCAGTGAATATTTGGGACAGTAAAGCTGTTCTTTATGATGCTGCCATGATGGACACAGGACATTATACATTTGCCCAAACCCATGAAATGTGGGCACCGAGAATGAACTCAAATGTATACTCTTGGTGCTGGTGACATATCCTAGTAGAATCAACAGCTGTGAAAAACGTTGCTGATGGAGCAGAATGTTGTGGAGGTAAGGAGCAATGGAGAACCCTCCAACCTTCTGCTCAATTTATAATGAACCTGAAACTTCTAAAAAATACTTCATCTAAAAAAAAAACCCAAAAATTCTGATACTAAGTAGGCTGGTGAAGTGGTTCACAGCTTAAGAGTACTTTGCTAATCTTACGAGGACCAGAATTCGATCCAAGCATCCATGTGATAAGCCTGGTGTCCTGCAAATACCTGGAATCAAGCTCTGAGGATCTGCCACCCCTAACTAGCATCTATGCCTGTGTGACTGTGTACACCTACATACATACATGATCACCCACATAGAAACATACAAATAAATACATACTACAGACATACATTCTACAGACATACACATACACATGCATACATGCAACCTTTTTAAAATGTAACACTGGCTCTGATTTTGAGAAAGGACACCAACAATGCATCGTTGCCCTCATAGGCCAGGCATATTCATGCGGATGACTGATTTCATCTTTTAGTGTTAATTTCCTGATCAATCTATATGTAAATGCACCTGTGAAGCCAAAATGCCACTGTGATCTACGATTTTTGTATGGTCATTTTGTAACATGATTTTTGCATCTAATTATTAATATAGATATTATTGTAAATTTTAATTTTATCAGCCCTACTTTCTTTATATATGTTCTGTTAAATCTTTAAATACATATAATTAGTGAATTCAGTAAAACCAGCAAGTAAATTTACAGGATAAATTACTTTACAAAATTAATATTTTATTGTAAAACGCACACAAGGAAGCACTCTAAAATGTAATCTTAGTCATGTAGAAGGAAAACATGTATTTCAAAGAAGCTGAACAAAGAACAGATAAATATTTACTTAAAATACACTTTTAATTAATAGAACTACATCATTCCTCCCATTCTTTCTTCTAGCTCCTCCCAGGTCCTCAGCCTTGACCCCCCCCCCCCATGTTTCCTCCCCACTTTCAAGTTGACAACCTCTTTTTCTTTGATTAATATTGTCACATACATACATTAGTGTATTATTTGTGTGCACAAATATACATAAATGCAAACTACTGCTTTCATTTTGTGATTATATATATATATATATATATATATATATATATATATGTATAAATATATATGATTTCAAGGCAGATCACTCTCCTTTGGACAACCAATAAGAAAACCATCCCGGGGAGAGGCTACTTCTCTCAGAAGTCATTAGTTGCCTGCAGTTCTTTGTCTAGAGGTGAGACTCTTAAGAAATTTTCTCCTTTCCATGTTAAGGTGTCCGTTAATATTGTTATAGTCCTGTTTTGGCAGCTGTTTCTAGAAGAATCTGTTTCATGGCAGATTTCCTGGTATTCCGGCTCTTATAACTCATCTTGTCTAGCTTGTTCCCTGAGCCATAGATGCAGGAGCTGTGATGTAAGTGTATCCATTAGGGTGAGATTCCCCATGATCTGCTCCTCTCTGGTTTGTACCCAGGTGTGGTTTTCTGTGATGCTCTCCATTTGTTATAAGGAGAGAGTTTTTGATAAAAGGTGGTGGCTACACTTATCTGTGAATATAAGGATAAGGTTTGAATATAGTAAGGAATTATGCTGGTTTAGCAAAGTAGGCTCTTTTCTAAGGTACATGACCTCACTAGCCCTGGGAAGTTGATAAGATTTCCAATAGTAGGTTTATCATTGGGGCTGAGAGCCCTGTAATCTTATTGTCCTTCAGTTGTGTGGGCCTTATGTCCAATTAGACAGCTTTTGGTTGCTACCAACATGTGAGTGTTATTCACTGCACTTTTTATATATATTTTGCCATGCTGGTAATTTCTGTGGTTCATAGGTGTTGCAGCTTAATAGGACTGTTTAACTGATTTTCTCCCTTGCCAGCTCATGTATTAGTTTCTGGAACCATGAAACCTAGACCACAGGAAAGAGTCTTTCAGGTAAGAATCAGCTCAAATTATCTGGTTCCTGTGTCCTAACTATGTGATGTCTTCAGTACTGGGGGCCCTAAACTCCTGAGGGACAAGGATGGACTGCATTGATTATCTATATGGTTTTGGATGTTACTTGGCCAACCATGCTAAAGGAAGTTTCTTGAGGCTAGTACTGAGGTATTTGTTAGTTTTTGGTTCTTGTAGGGACCATTGGCAGCCCAAGTGGTTTAATTTTCTTTAACACACACACACACACACCATGTATAATTTACCTAAATAAAAAGTAATATTATTCTTTGAAACTTTATCAAATAAACTTGATGTTATTTGTCCCTTGCCTCTCCATGTTGTTATATGAAGACCTTTTTTCAAAAAGTCAGACAGTCATGTACATAATTGTTAAAAATGAATTTAGGCTCCTTCTCTGTAATGTTAATAGAACAATTGATTTTGGTAGTGAAATGACAGACCTGTCCACAACAGCTACTGATTTAGAGGGATAAATTAGGAACAAATACAACTTTTCAATGAGAAAGCATATCAATACTAATTAAAAATTCACTTCTATGTTCAACAAGATCAATGGCCACAGGGTTTACTTGTTCACAGTCTTACTAAACAGCAGGAGTTGGCTTGATGAGGTTTTACCCTGTTCAGTTATTCCCCAAACCATCAAGGTGCTCAGAGTTAAACCACTACATGCTGGTTTCTTAAAAACCCACAAACACATACTTGGGTGGTATAAATATAACGAAGAGGTGTTAAATGTGGCATGATTTTGGGGGGTGTAGGCGGTTTTGCACAATGAACACAAATGCCGTGGTCTGAAAGCTTGTGTTTTCATAAACCTCGTATGTTGAAATTCTGATTTCTCGGGTCATGGTACTTATTAGGCAGTATGTCTGAGAATAATTAAGACCTAGGTTTATTCTCTTTTAAAAAGGCTTGAGATAAATCCCTCGCCCCCTTCTAGTGCATAGGATATAACAGGAAGCCAGCCATCACTAGTCACTCCACATGGGATATTTTGATAGAGTATTTTGAGAAGACTACCACAGTGTGGCGTAGACTAAATTCATTCTTTCTTTAATATGGATTCTATTCTTGGGAGCACACTCCTCAGAACCTGTAAGTACTCACTTTATCAATAAGATGCATATAAAATGGGGATAATTGCATGGTACCACATGTGTTGAACACTGCATCTAAGTAGAAGTGCTTCCCCGTGTGCCCCATGCACTGTCCTCCATTTCCACATACATCGTCATGCCTTGTTGAAGTTACAATTATTTTGGACCCAGCGATGAGCCAGCTAGTTGAGCCACTGATGTGAAGGACTTGGGGACTTGAAGATAGAAAAATAGTGGCCACTGATACATTTGGAAGTACAGCAAGATATTGGAAATCCTCTTAAGATAACTCCCTATCATAGCACCAACAACTAAGCTAGAGTACAAAAGACCTATACCAGCTTGTAGGGGAGAATATATGTCTTCCATTTCAGATTGTATGTTTGGATAGTACTGAGTTCTCTGGTGTGGACTTCTCAAGATTTTCCCTAGAGGTTTGCTTGCAGCTATCTTACTAGGTTGTTCCTCTTTCCTCCACCAAACACAGGGACAATCACTATTTGAACTTCATGTTAATGTTATAATTGCAGTGTCCATAATACAGAGTGCTCCAGGCCTTTAGCTACTGTTACATTTCAGAGATTCTCGATGGTATCTTCTATTCCCTCTGATTCACAGCAACTCCACCAAGGTATCTGTAACCTGCCATCTTTCTTTGTATCCCTCGTATGTCAAGTTCTGGCAATGGCTGTGTTCTTGCATTTCCACCCACAGCTTCTATCTTAGATGACTTTCCTCCATGGTTATCATTTTCTTGTTTTCCAGTCTCTATTATCTTACAAGAATCCTAAAGTCTTCCTCAGTTTATACTCTGGCTCTCTGAGAATTGTTTTAATTTCCACTCATATCCCTATAACGAATATTTTTCCCTCTAGGAAGCAAGCACCAATGTCACCATTGTCTTCTTCTTCTCTTCTTCCCCTTCCCTTTTTAGAATCACCAGAGAACTTATCAGAAAAACTAAAACAAATCAACAGATACAGGCAACATACCATGATGATGTGAGTCATTGTGAAACGTCCCACCACAGTGTCTGTACAAGATGAATAAGGAAGGATCTTTACTAAGTTAAGTGGTGATGGGATGAGGAGGTAAGGTCACGTCCCAATGAAGACAGCTGTTTCTCCACAACAGGCGGTGTGTTATGGTCATCTAATAAATAGGAGGTAGTGGGTTAGTTCAGGCTGCAGCTTCGGGGCTGTACTGCATCAGGAAATCTTGAGGTGATGCCTGACAGTGAAACTGCTATTCTCTAACTTCACTTTGATAGACTTTGACTGGAATATTTCAGAATGGAGTTATTCTGGATAAAGAGAACAACTGTTATTAAGCTACTTTAATTTGGACTCAAGCTGAGGATATATGGCTTTCTTTGAACACCAAGCACATGGTAAAAACGAAGAAAAGCTACTAGTTAATTTTCACACTGTTAAAAAAGATTTTAACTCAAGACATTAAGGAATTTCTCTAAGAGCCTTTGTATGTAGGAATAAAAATATTTCTACAATAAATGCATTCTTCAGAATTGCCAAGGCAAGTTTTCAAACAATGAGGCTAATGTTAATGTGTGAATACCAGAGTTTCTTTCTCTTCCAGGATCCAATGCAGTTGTCACTATGAGGCCTTTTGAATTTAAACATGAGTGTACCTAAAATAATGCTGACTGATTTTGAGCAGTTTCACATAGATGATATCATAGTTGAAACACTGTCTTTTCTTGGGTGTCTCTATTTCAAAATACTTCACTAACTGATGTCTCTGTTGGAACCTGTGTTGCACAACTGAGAACATAAGTAACAAAGAAACACACACACATACACCCAATCACATCAAAATAACCTGTGATTTCCATGTGCTTCTTCACATCATTTTTATGAGCACTGGTGGACATTAATAAACATTCCTGTTTTCTTGTTCTTTTTTATTTTGTTTTCTCCAGAATATTCATGGAAACTCCATTAGACTGAAAATTGTCGTTCTTCACGTCTATCTTTGTAATGCTTTGTAATATCTTTTCTATGCTTTGTAATATCTTGTGTATGCTTTGTAATGCAAACTTCCATAGCCTGTTCCAAAGCATAGAGTCCGCTTCTCTTCCACTTCATAACATTTGCTTGTTCTGTTACTTTAGCTAATGAACGAGGCAGAGTGGAGGTGAAGTTCATTTTATATCAAAGTTAGAAGAGTTCTTGCCCATCATTCCTGATTATAGACAAACATTCACTTCCGTATAGCCAACCATGCCTGCACTGACAGGTGGTAAGAACACACTACCAAGGGTCACCTTACTGCTCTTGTCAATAGTCTAACACCTGAAAACTGCATAAAACAGATCTCATGGACCAGCCAATGCCACTCCTTTCTCCATATGAACATAGATATGTCAACCAGTCCAGCAAAGATCAACCAAACCACAAGACAGGCAAGTCTATGCCACCCTCAGAAACATGAATGGCATCTACAGTTCTTTAAGTAGTTTGTCACCCAGTAGAAATCAACTGAGCATGGTTAATAAGTCCAGAAGATTAACTGCTCTAAAAAAATAATAATAAATATGAGAGGCAAAGAAAACTAGTGCATAGGGTCTGATGGCAGAGTTTGTATCAGTAGTTTTTACTTCAGGAAGATTTTCACAATTAACTAAAAATCTGAGACAAAACACATGAGTAAGGTTTGTTTTTCATTTAAGTAACAAACATTAATTTTGTTTTTACCATAAGCATTTTTATAGTTATAGAGGGTCAGAGACTCTGAATATACACTACATTATGTACATTATAACACTGAATAAATAATATAAATGTGTTCATTTTATTAAAGGTTAGTTTTCTAACAGGGAAGTTTTAAGAAACTTTTATTTTTATAAAAAGTTTTATTTTGGGAAAAATATTAAGATTAGAGTAGGAAACGCTAGGTCAATCTTCAGTCAGATGGCAATTAATTCCTGACACCAGTGAAAGCTAAAGTACTAGGCATATCATCAGATCTAGCCCATGTGGAAAAATACAAATTAAATCAAGGTATGAAGAGATTAAAATTGAAATACTTTTTCAAAATACTTAATAATTTAAAAGTAAGCAAGACACCATGACAGTATGAAGAATTGAATGAAGCTAATAGAGATGAAAAGGCAAATAATATTAATATATACATATATTAGAAAAATAACATGCTGAAAAGGATATCATCAGGCCAAATGAATTACAATAAGGAAGGCAGATTAGATGGAGAAATGATACATGTTCTGAGTTTTACATAATATATATTTAAATTTTAACTGTGTATGTATGAAAACATTTTGTTCTTATAAACACATTTAAGAAGTTTAAGGGCAAGACATGTCATCAGAATCACATATAATGTTACTCAAAAGAATAAAACAGACTGGGAATGACTGACTGACAAAACGTGAGAAAATAAAAAAAGTGGAATATTTTTCATGAATTCTCATCAGTATTTTGACTATTTGTTAGTACCGATGCATGAAGATTTCTCACTAAAATTTTACCATATGCATTTTATAGAAATAGTGTACAACCACACAAGCCAGTTAGATGTGTGCCCATTCAAATAAAAAACAACAGATTCCAGTCATTTAAGTGAGGACCCTCTCAGCTTCACAAAAAAATAAATTAAGGTAATACTCCCGGAACACGTCTTTGTATTCTTTTTCCTACTCTTTGTTCTGCGGCAGCATCAGACCCTTGCTTCTAATGAGCTCACATAGGACCTTTGCTAGATTTGTACCATCTTATTTTTCAACTTGTTAAAAAAAATATTTTGCAAGGTTTCTAAACTAGTACCTGGATTGGCAAAGAATTATGCAAAGAGGGAATGCATGAAGCAGAAAGTAACATCTACTATTTCCAAAATAGTTATTTGTCAGATTTTACCTGACAGCCAGACGTTGATTGAACTTTATTGAGCTTAATGCCCAAATTTAAGAAGAAACTATCACTCAAAACATTAAGTTTCTGAGAATTGGTAGGGAGTTTTCTTTAATATAATAGGAACGTTGAAATTGACACCAGAATCATGACTGTCAGAAGAATATTAAATGTCGCAATTTAAAAGTTTGAAGAAATGGCACTTTGACGAATAGCTTCATCAATACTCTGTGCTCCACTGCCCTGTAGGATGTGTGCTTGGAGAGAGCAGACTGGAGAATGCTCCTGAAGCCCTGCAGACATATTTAACCCAGCAGAGCCTACACAGCCCTGAGGCTTTACTGATGATAGGACATCTTGGCAGGAGATGAGTGTTAAGTCACTGTAACTCCTCCAGCTTCTCTCGTGCATTGCCAAGTGAGTGCAGCCTGAGAATCCTTTAGTATTCAGGAGCCACAAGTTTTACTAAGCCTTGAATGTTTCTATTCCTCACGGATACTAAGAATCATGAAGCCATATTCTCCTTTATGGCTCTATTTTAATGTTTTAAATACAATAAATTCCTTCTGATTTGCATATGCGTTATGCTATGGGGAAAGACTACGAAATTATGAAATAGAAGGAAGTATTTAACAGAGAAATTGACATGCCAATTTACGTGACTCATTGTTAAGTATTTAGCTGTGCTGCCAGTTAAGACCTTTCTGTGTCTTGGACTCACCATTATCATCTTCTTGCCAACAGAAAATGAATCTTTCACAAATGCCTATTTGCCATTGACCAAAGGAATCATAGAGAAAGGCAATTCTGCTGCCATGTTTTAGATTGAAGACCGTATGAAAGTTACTAGCTTCTCAACGTCCAATCACACCACCATCATTAAAATTGAACAGGACACTGGAAACAGTAACAAGGGAAGAACAGGTAGAGAGTAATTTTTTGCCCTCCTCCTGGTTCCCCTCCCCTTTGCCTCTGAGACGATCCCCTCCCCCCAGGCTTCCTTCTTCCCTGGGAGAATTCTCCATAGGGAGAATTAGTCTTCCACTGAGGCCACACAAAGTAGTCCTTTGCTACATGTGTGCCTGGAGCCTGGGGCTTAGTCTCTGGGAACTCCCCAGGGTCCAGGTTAGTTGACATTGTTAGTCTTCCTATGGGGTTGCCATCCCCTTCAGCTCCTTCAGTCCTTCACCTAACTCTTCCATAGGGGTCCCAGACCTCAGACTAATGGTTGGCTGTAAGTTTCTGGATCTGTCTAGATGGGCTGCTGATGGAGCCTCTCAGAGGTCAGCCATACTAGGCTGCTGTCTACAAGCAGAACATAGCATCAGTAATAGTGTCAGTATTTGATGCCCATGCATGGGATGGATCCCAAGTTGGGCCAGTCACTGGTTGGCCATTCCTTTAGTCTCTGCTCCATTTTGTTCCTGAATTTCTTTTAGATAGGAACAATTCTGGGTCAAAAATATTTGTCTCCATTCTTCCCCATTCTTTCACTGGGGGCCCTGTCTAACTACTGGGGGTGGTCTCTTCAGGTTCCATCTCTCCACTGCTGGCCATTTCAACTAATGTCACCTCCATTGAGTCCTGAGGGTCTTTCACATCTCAGCTCTCTAGGACTTTCTAGAGATTCTGCACACTCCCACCCCACTCCCACTCTGGCAACTGCATATTTCTATTCATTCTCCTGGCACTCTGGGCTTCTCTCCACTCTCCCCCTCATACCTCATCCCACCCCTCCTTTCTCCTACTCCTCCACTTTCCCACCAAAATTCTTCTATCCCTCCCTCTGCCTCCTGGGATTATTTTGTTCCCTCTTCTAAGCAGTATTGAAGCATCCTCACTTGGGCTTTCTTTATTGTTTAACTACTTAGGATCTGTGGAGTATATCATGGATATTCTGTACTTTGGGCTAATATCCACTTATTAGTGAGTACATACCATGCATGTTCTTTTGGGTCTGGGTTATCTCACTCAGGATGATAATTTCTAGTTCCATCCATTTGACTGCAAAATTCATAATGTTCTTGTTTTTAATAGCTTAATAGTATTCCATTGTGTAAATGAACCACTTTTTCTGCATCCATTCTTCAGTTGTGGAAAATATGGGTTGCTTCTAGTTTCTGGGAAACTGGAAGGTAGAAAGTATTTTAAAGCCCATAAAATACTATTTATGGCTCCTGGAAAAATCATGAGAGACCCAGAGCATAGGCTTATCTTTTCTCACAGCCAAACAATGCGAGTGAAGCTGCAAGCTCTCTGCAGCATTCTTCTCTGATAGACTCTAGAATGGCAAATTTATAGTGATCTCAGTGCAATGGTCAGAACTCATCAAGGGGAAGCCATTAGTTCATCTTGTCTCATTAAGTTAAAAGGGATTCTCTGACAGTACATTTTCCCTGTTATTTACAGGAGAATTTTATTGTAAATACAACCACTCCCGCAATTTTGTTCATCTTCATTTGTTGTTCATGCTGACACAACAGACAATCCCTTCAGTAGTATACATTCATTACGCTATGCAGTTTGGTAAGAAAGAGCATTTATTAAATCTTTTTAAAGGATAATGTAAGGGTATTCGTCAAAAGATTTATTAATGTTAACACTGTTTACCCGAAGATTACTCTTGCAGGATTTTTTTGTGTGAAAGGTATAATTAGAAGAAAAATGATAAATTCTTTCTGTTGAGCAAAAAGAAGTTATGAGAGGTGAGCTACTGCTCGCTGCACACCTCCTCTAGGAACCTGGTGCTGTTTAAACTGCCCAGGTCACACTCGTGAGGCCTTGACAGAAGCTGAATATTAAGGCGTGGTTCTGGTGACCTTCCCCTATGGAGGTGGAGAAATCAGAGCTGAAAGCCTGACCGGCGTCACAGTCTGATTAGGCCATTAGCTTTCTGTGGCATTTAGAACGTTAGGCAGAGGCAAAAGGGATAAAGGAGTTCAGAGAGGTTTCAAAATCTCAGCTCAAATTAGATCATTTCAAACCATATCCAGAAGGCACTGCAGTACACACCACTACAGATATCTACCCATGACATGGTACACTTTCCCTGAATTAAGACAATACCAAGAACTTTAAGATAACGGCATTACCAAAGGTCTGGCTTACATATACTAGAAAGTTATAAGGAAACAGACTGAGAAAGAAATCTCAGTTTCCAAAGACCAATAAGTGAATCTACCCACAGATTTAAGTCTCTCATCAGATATGAGAAGCATACATACAAAGTGACCAAACCTGAACAAATCTCAGTCAATACTCTATAAATGCCAGTTACAGCCAGTTCAAAAAATAGCCAGGAATAAAAATTCACATAAAGGGGCAAGAGTAACACTGACCCCTGGCATTGCTGATGACTGCCATGAAAGGTAGATGACAGGGAATGGCGTTAAACGGATGAAAAACAGTTTCAACTTGTAATTCCACAACAAATAAAAATCCCCCAAATGTGGATGTAAAATAAAGAAGAATAAAACAAATGAAATAAAATTATCACTCAAAGAAATGAACTAAAAAAATCATAGTCATTTTACATCAGTATCTCGCTCAGCTCAGCTTTGGACCTTTCGTGCTATCCTATCAAGCTAGAAGTGATTACTGGGGCAATAGTGACCTCTTTGGAAGGTATCAAATTGATCCTAATGACATCTGAGGCCTTCTCCATAGAAGGAAATTTGTGTTCAGTACTGTGTCACAGCCTATGATTGGGGAGGTCATAGGCAATAAAGGCTGACTTGCTTCTTTTGTTTTGCTAGTGGACATATTATCAAATTGCTTCTTAAATCGTATTTATATTCACAAACAAACGCTTTCCTCAACTTTGATCAAAGAAGTTTCTCCTTGCATGGAAGAGAAGTTGATTCATAGACAGTAAAGATGCAAAGAACATGGGCCTGTTTAATGTTCAGCCTTAAATAGGACACTCATGCCAACCCCTGGAAGGTTGAAGGTACATCATGGGAGAGCAGATGGAAAGAATGTAAGGTCAACAATAAGGAAGGAGTCCATGAAGCAATGTCATGGTGGCATAATATGTCCATGGCATGCATGAACTCACAGTAGCTGTGGCTCGCTATATAGCATCTGAATAACACTAAATCCAGTAAACATTTTGCCAGAGGAAGAAAAAGGGTTCTTATGCACTCTTCTCTACCTAGGTGAGATAATGGCACTCAGGACTACTGAAGGAAAAGATATTGTCTTCTATGATATAACTGGTGAGTTACCTTGTCTCTATAGACAGCGTCATATCTATCCTCATACAAATGGTCCAAGTTGAACTCAATGGGTCACAAAGCAGTAACATACACACAAAAGAAGTCTTTAGGTGGAATGGATGTTTGATGAAGGGAGAGTATGTGTTGGCAGGGTTGGGATGAGGATAAGAAAGGTGGGAGAGATCAGGATGATTAGAAAGTATTTTGTATAATTATGATTGTCAAGGGCTGAATAATAAGAAGAAAATTAAATTAGAATGAAATAAAAATCAAAAGCAAAATAAATCCACTACTAACTCCTTCTAGTTTTTGTTACAACAATGAAATGCCTTGACAAAAGGGAACTTATGAAAGAACAGAGACTCTTTCTGCTTACAACTTGAGCTTGTAGTCCATTACTCTGAAGAAGTCAAGGCAGGATCTTCAGACAGCCAGTCTTATCACATCCATACCCTCACAGAAGCAGGAGAGGGGGGAGGAGATAAGGGATTGGGAGGGGCTTGGAAAGAGAATAACATTGAAATGTAAATAAAGAAAATATCCAATAAAAAAAGAAATTAGTAGAGGAACAGACTGCTTTGGAACAGTCTGTGAGCCATAGGAGTGGGGTTTGGTGGCTTTAGGAGATTAGTCAACCGTATCCTAAGGATACTTGGGATATCATGAAAAAAGAGAGGTCTAGATTCTCATGGATTGGGTTATAGCAATTACTCAGTAGTGAATAATAATCTTGATTCAGAATGCCATCTTCAGGTATCTTTCAGACATGAATACCTCCTCAAATACCACAGACACTGCCACTCAATGCTTGCTAATGAACCAACTAAATGTGATGCTCACCAAACCAAAGCCAATTGAAATGCTAACATTGAACATATGAGAAGGGCACACCAAGGCAGGATTCTTCTGATCTGAAGGTTTTACTGGTAGATACATTATCAAAACACTAACACATCAAATTCAAAGGGAAGGGAAAATCTCATATTGACTCATCAGGGATTCTTTTACTTGAGAAGAGCTATGGATACCAATTACCTCATGGCAGTCATAGGCGCATCCAAATCCTGATGATCTGAGGCTTGCTAATTAATATGCAGACTTAACATTTTAGTATTTTTAGCATAAACAAGAGAAATCACCATGGACATCAGTTCTGTGAGTCTCAGAGTGTTTGCTTTAGATTTTCCCCTTAGCACTGGGATAAGAAACGTGGCTGAATATTGCATTTGGGTGTTTTACTTTCTCCATTTTAATGACAGAGTTAATATACATTGTGCTATAGCAGGATCCCTTGGGGCAAAGTGTGCTAGCAAATCATTAGTGATCCCCAATGCTGTTCCTCAGCCTGTTATCCCTCCCTGGCCAGAACATTCATTTTCAGCGCTTCGTATTTCACTCAGATCATGAACTGCATCATGAGTCATTTACTGAGAAGTTGTTGGCCATTAGACAGCATTCATTTCTCGGTTGCTGAAATGTGTAACCGCTTTCTGCTTCAATTATTAGAACCTTTCTGCCTTGCATAAGATAAGCATGTGTATCTTAACAAATTTTATAAATAAGCATGTAACTTTAGGTATGAATCAGTTCACCTGGGTTGTGTTAAATTATTAATGCTATAAATATACTATAAATCATCATTAAGTACTTATACCACACTGGATTATCAATAAATTGATAACAGAATGGGTACAAATAAAACTCATTGACTCTGATGGTCAGACATGTTTACCTTATTATCACTTTTTGGGAATTTGGACAAATCAAATCTTATATTTGTAATACGTTAAAATTTTTCAGTGCAATAGTTTAGTTGTTAAACTATGATTGTATGTGTCCAGCTTTGCACTAATGTCTAAAAATTTCTTCACATGCAACAAAACGGTTGAAGGAGACTTAATATTATCTACCTGACTTCCTCCAATGATGGACTACAATGTGGAAGTGTAAACCAAATAAACATTTTCCTCACCAAATTGTTTCTAGTCATAGTGTTTCATCACAGCAAAATAAACCCCAACTAAGACAAAAAAACAAACCCTGGTAAGAAAAAAAAATGCCACAAAAATATTTTGTTTTGGGCAACTATTTCTGGGCATGAGGCCCTCCCTGAAGTGTTGCTGATAAATCCAATTGGGAAAAAAATATCTTCCCCTTTTCCCAACAGGTGTCAATTACAAATAGCTTTTTGGATAAGGGTGACAACTTGGGCCAATTTGTCTTCTTAGTGATTGAACTTTATGTGTTTTGAACCTGTGTGTGCCTTCTACATGTTTTCATAGTCTCCATCAGTTCATTTGTGCAGCAGTCCTGTTGTGTAGCATGTCTGACGTAACAATATGCGCCCTGTCTTCTATAGATCCCTGAGCCTTGAGATGTGAGGTTTGCTAAGGACATCCCATTTAGGTCTAAATGATGATCATCAGCAGCCTTCTAGCCTTCTTCACCACAGAGCTGCTGCAGAACCTTAGCAGCGAAAGCCCATGCCTCATTGCTAAAGGAAAACGAATTCTTATGGACATACACTTGGCAGCCAGAGATTTGTTATAGGGAGCTGAAGGTTAAGCTTTAACTGATGAAGGTCATGCTGTACCCAAGAATTCATATGGAAATTGGTCTCACCTGAGCCCAGTGTGTGTGTGTGTGTGCGTGTGTGTGTGTGTGTGTGTGTGTGTGTGTGTGTGTGTGTACAATTAATGAAAAAGAAGATATGAATTTTTCAGATCAAGGATACATGGGAGGGATTGGAGGAAGGAGAGTGAGGGGGGAAATAATGCAATCATATTATAATATCCTCAAGTAATGAAATAATTAAAAATAAAATATAATATTGAGAAAGTCTTATTGTCAACTTAAAAACAAAAACATTGCAAGAAAATCACATAATACTATAAATCACTAGCATAATGGCACCATAATACATTGAAACTAGCAGGCTGAAATGTTACTTTCCTGAACATGAAATGTCAGAGAAGGAAGCTTGGAAGAAGAAAATAACCCTGGGAATTAATCCCCTTTTTCTGAAGTTATAGGCACAATGGCTTTGCAAGATTCTCATCAGCTAATTTGTGCATCATGTTGGAAAACAATCTGTTCAGAAGCATCACATGTATCCCAACAGCCATCTATAGGATGCTTCCTGATTTTAAAAAAGGCACCCTGTCTAATACAGGATGATATTGGGGTGTTTATATCCCTACCTCAATATACAGCCTCCTTGCTGTTCTCAGAAAATGTCTCTGGTTCTGAGGAGTAGTCAAGAGTGAAGACATTCTCTTGTCTTGAAGGTCATTCCTTGAAAACATAAAATAAAAAATAGTGTTGGCTTGACAGTGTCCCATTATCAAAAGCATTTAAACTAACAGAAGATTTTCTTTGATATCCTTTGACAATAAACAAATTATTTATATTCATTCTTCAGCCTGATTCATCTTCTAATAAAAGGGTTAAAGGTCATGAGAAATGGCATCAGTACCTTAGGATAGCCCAGAATCTCTCCTGAGTGTAGATAGCTACATTACAAAATACAACCAATAAAATACTAAATTTGTTCACCAGTTTTGAGATTTGGTCACTTAATGATAACTTATTTAAATAATTTTCAGCGGGTTATAGCAAGCTATTTCAAAATAACACTCTCAAGAACATTTCAATGCACAATTCAACGGAAGAGAGAAATTAAGAAAAACAAGGAATACATTCATCTGACGATCAACTGAGATCTGCTTCCTAAGTAGTAGATATGCTGCTTAGTATTGTTCTTCTTGACTGTGTTTTCCAAGTAAAGTGCTTGTTGGAACTCATTTAAATAATTAGTTTAAAATAAATTTAATATGAAAAAAGCTGAAATTCAAAATGTACGTGGGACACATGGAACATTCTTATACAGCTTTCATAAGAAAGTAAATAGAAAAATCTGGACTTACCATTGTATTTGAGGTTCAATCTAAACACCATTATGGTGGTCCAGTAAACACATTTACTTTGGTGCTATGGGGGAAGATCAATTTTTAAAAAGAAAATTTTAGAAATAACTAACTTTGAGGTATTCCACTGAGTTGGAATAATCATTTAATTAAACATTACCTGAAAAGGCTAACTTACTAGTGAGAAACTTTGTAATTTCATACAGGTAATGTAAGGGAAAATTACTATTCCCAGTAATCTAAAACAATAGCCAGGGAAACAATGACCCATTAACATTCATCAGCTCAATGTCTAAGAACACTGTTTCCATCACTGTGACTTGAATATAGCCCAAATACCTCAGAGAGATTTATCATTTATGTTCTTGCAGCAGCTTACAGAAATCTGTTCCAATATGACTGGGTGTGCTTTCCATTCTTTGTTTGGTTGCTTGATTTTGTTTCATTTTAAGACAGGGTCTTACTATGTAGCCCTGGGCTGGCCTAGACCTATTTATATAGACCAGATTGACCTCAAACTTGCAGTGATCCACCTATCTGTCTCCCTTGTGCTGGGATTAAGGTATATACCACATACCTGGCATTGCTCCTTATATTTTGATTAATGTATTATTTGCTATGATAGTTTCTTCCTCCCTTGCACACCTTTAGTTCAGGCTGTTTGTGTCAACCTGAGGCTCTAGATGGCATAAATACAGTTAGCCTGGCCAAAAGCTTTCAATATCCGTTTGATGTTGGACTCAGATAGTCTGAGTAGAATGAACCCTATATTGTCTTGCAGCTTCTTTAAAAAGCAGTTCTTTTGCTTAACACTAGAAAACTGTGCCCTCAAGCTGCTTCTCTGAGATTGGAGAGGAAACTGAAGACCCAACAGGAAGATAACACCCATGCCCCTGGAAAACTCTCACAAATCACATGGGCAAAACTCATTTGTAGATGGCACTATTAAATGAATTTTCTTCCTCCTCCAAACTAAACAGGGAATTTTAATTTCCATTTTAGAGACAGGGTTTTTCTACATAGCCTTGGCCATCTTGGAACTAATTATATAAACCAGACTGGGCTCAAACTCACAGTGATCTGCCAGCCTCTGTCTCCTGAGTACTGAAGTTGGAGGTGTGTACCAACATGCCCAGCTTAAACAGTGAGTTTTGAATCAATTTTTATCCTGGCTAATAAGTTTTTCAAGGTTCTCCTCCTTCCTGAATGTTTCCATTCATGTCAGCATTATCATAGGATTTCCTTTCATTTCTACCTCTCTTGAATGATGGTGATTCCAGAATTACAGTTCCAGTCCACTTTCATTCTCTTTCTGCATCTTGTTTGTAGAGTCATATCCACATTAATAATTTTATCTGCATCTACTGACTACTCTCAAACTAACAATCTTATCTACCACTGCTTTGATCTTCATAGTCATTTACTCATTTTTCTGTAGGAGATGGTCACTGTATGTTTCATAAATAAGTCAAATTTAACACAGAAAATAACGTATATAAGTTCTGTTTTTACTCTTCAAACTAGGCTTCTGAAATTGTCCAAATTGTTCATTCACCAAAATAAAAAGCTACATTATTAATACTATATGTTAACTTGTTCTCAGTCAATGATAAATACATCAAACTATCTTATGAAGAGGAACTTGTAAATAAATATCATGAAGCAGAGAAAGACAAACTTCAGACCTCTGATATCTTTACTGGGGCATTGACCAATTGCAAAGGTGAGTGAGTTCAAAAGATTAACTTGTATACAAGGAGGAAGTTGAGTTTCATGTCGTACTTTATAAGTTCATACAGCAGGTTCATAGTCAAGTTTCAGAAAAGAGAAATGTCAGGAAGGAGGAACATCAGCATGTCAGCGACTATTACAGAAAGTCATTCTAGATCTCTGTCCTGACTGGACTGAAGTTACCAACCCTTCACCATCTTCTTAGTCAGGGTTTCTATTCATGCACAAAACATCATGACCAAGAAGCAAGTTGGGGAGTAAAGGGTTTATTCAGCTTACACCTCCATGTTGCTGTTCATCACCAAAGGAAGTCAGGACAGGAACTCACACAGGGTAGGAGCTTGGAGGCAAAATTGGATGGAGATACCATGGAGGAATGGTGATTACTGGCTTGCTTCTTCAGGCTTTCTCAGCTTTCTTTTAGAACCTAAGATTACCAGCCCAGGAATTGCACTACTCACAATGGGCTAGGGCCTTCCCCCCTTGATCACTAATTGAGAAAATGTCTTACATCTGGATCTCATGAAGGCATTTCCTCAAAGGAGGCTCCTTTCTCTGTGATAACTCCAGCTTGTGTCAAGTTGACACACAAAACCAGCCAGTGCACCATCCCAATCTCAATGCTCAGAACCATAGAATATAAAATCCTGTGGCTTAGAAGAAGATAGACCGAGAATCAAATAAGAACAAAGGATCCAGCTCCAGAAACCACACTCTTAATAGATCCTGCTGCTGCTGGTAGTGTGCCATGGACAAGGAATAATATTCAGGGAAGCAAAAGATAGCACACTGGATGGGAGTATGGAGAAATGAGAATTCACAAAGTCAAAACCATGCTTCAGAAGGTAGAAAAATGTAATATTTGAAACTTAAAATGGAGTGGATGGGTGTAGGAAAAAATAAGACTAACGGAAGTGGAATGGCTGATGGGGAAGTTAATGGAATTTAGGTAATATGAGCTACCAAGTAATGAAAGTGTATGATACATATTTGAAAATGGTTAAGACAGATTTTAAAAACGTTTTTACCTATTATTTAATTGTGAGGATAAAGAATGAGTGACAGAAAATCAACATCATGATGATGCAAACCATCAGCTTATACTCAAAAGTTTCTTAAAACTCCAGCAAACACAATGGAAACAACCTGTGGGAAGATTTTCGTAAACTTGTCCAAAGGAAGCAACCAGAGAACAAGGGCCATACAATCTCCAAGGAAAAACAGTCCTGAAAGGTTCTTTTCTGCAAAAGTTATGGAAGACAGAAATAATAGATTGACATGGCTGAAATGTAGTGTTTAAAATATCCCTACCACAGAGCTGTGCTTGGGTCGACTGAGGAGCTGGGAGTCAGCAGGGAGAGTGTGGAGAGCTCATTACCACAGTCCCTCATAAGGCCCTGATGAGGATTAGCTGTGTTCAGTAAGGCACCCATCACCAGAGTCTCTCACCATCATACCACACAAACTACTAAAATCCAAAGCACTTCCCCCCCCACACTCACCTCTCTTTCAGTCCTCTGTCATCTCTCTTTCATTATTTTATGTTCTACCTCTTCCTTCCCACATCTTTTCTTCAGAAGCTACCCTCACCCTTATTCCTGGCAGAGCGACTGACAAACAGGTGGGTTTGTTCCTCTTCCACTGGACACCATGAGTCACATTTGCAATGGTTTGCTTAACAAACTCACACATGGAAGGTGTTCTACAGAAATTAAGTTATACTATTCTTATTATTTGGTAATATAAAGTTATGTTCTTTTTTTTTAGCGTGTGGTTTAATTCAGCTTCAGGGCCGCCTTGCCTAAAACTTGAGTTAATACATTGGCTCTGTGTTATTTTTTTTGCGTCTTGATTATATTTACACAAGAGAATTATTTGGAGACGTTTATCTCTAAGGTAATTTATCAGGATGCATGTGTATGTAACAATAATAAGAAAAAGACATCATGAACTTGAAAGGGAATAAGGAGGGACATAGGAGGGACTGTAGGGACAGAACGTGAGAGGACATGGAAGAAGTTTTTAAAGGGAGCAGAAGATGTAAGTATATTTTAATTAAGATTTTAAAAATTATCTAGAAAGAAATTAATCATGTGTCCTGAGCAAGCATTGGGCCTGAGTTTGAATCCCCACATGAAGCCAGGCATGGAGATGGTTGCCACTGTTGAGAGGCAGAAACAGATGCCTGCTAGCCCAGTCAAAATGGAGAGCTCTACATTCATTGAAAAGAATAAGACAGAGAACAATGGACAACACCCATAGTCCTCTTCTCCATGCACATGCATGAGAGTGCATACCACGTACACATGCCAACACACACACACACACACACACACACATATATCCCCATATACCAACACCCCTCTCTCTCTGTCTCTCTGTCTCTGTCTCTCTCTCAATCAATTTTTAGACAAGGTAGTTCTAAAGTTGAACTATACACATACACATATATACATATCTTTGTCAAAACCATAATTACTTTTATAAGGGGCAAAATGTACTAAAATACAACTCAGTTCAAAGTCAATGCAGGTCTTTGTTAGTAAAAGTTAGTAAAATTTAGGTACATCAATATGACAGTTAAGCACCAAAATGTATGGTAAAATAACTGTACAATAGCAAAATTTTGAAAATCAAGACAGTAAAAAAAATGACATGGACTTTATTCCCTAACACTTTTTAATTTTAAGCAAGTCCAAGCTTTTGACAAGCCTTGACGTCTCTAAATGCCTTGCAGTGTTGAATCTGTGGCTTCTCCAGGTTCAACATGCTGAAATGCACCAATGCTCACGGTGTTCTGAAGGAATCTGATAATCAACTTGGTTCATAAAAGAGAATGGATTACTTCAGAACTATAGTAAGGAACTGACCACTCCCCCAAAACCCACACAAAATAAAGTGTGCACATGGTGGCAGGGGGTGGGATATCCAGCACTGAGTAGGTCAGTTCTTTTCATGTGACTTCTGCCTACATGGAAGATAACTTGTTAGTCTCACAGCTCACTTAAATCTGAACTGAACATCTCTCTAAGACATTTGTAGACTTCTTTGAATTGATTTGGTGACATTTGGAATTGATGACATCAGCAATTCCACTCCTGTGTGTGGTATCATGGGAGGGAGAGGGGCATGTGCATAACTGGAAATGTAAAACCACAATCAGTGTCATTATTTCATTAATCCAAAAAGTGTCAATGAATAGAAAGCTGACGTGTTGCCTTAACATGCTGTCAGAGCAGAGCCTACACTAATATTTTAAATAACATCGAATCTAAGTAAAATATTTGCCAATAATTTGAATTATAAAGTCATCAATTTTCTCTTAGTTTTAAGGATAATGCTAGTGTCTAAATGATTTTACAAAGTTGTATAAATCTAAACTATGTTATTTAGAACTAACAGGCTAATTAGCAGGTGTGGTAATCCTGTAACATTCCTTTCTATAATGGTTTATTTTTTTTCATTAGTATGTAATTTAGCGTCTAAATTTAACCTTCAATAAAACACAATAGAACTTGGAAGCCAGGGAGATGGCTCAATGGTTTAAGGTTTAAGGAAGCATACAGCTCTTGCAGAGGTCCTAAGTTTGGTTCCCAGTATCCAATGTCCAGCAGCCCATGACCTCATGAAACTCCATCTCCAAGGATCTGATGCTCTCTTTCAGTCTCTGTGAGCAATACAATAACAGGCACATTCCCCACACAGAAATTCACAAAACATAATTTAAATATTAAATGCTTGAAATATTAAAATGGTAAGACTTAATTATTTGTATATATTTTTCATAATTTATTTACATACTACTAATTAGGAAGGAAATTAGGTATTTCACAAACAGAATATTATTCTCTTCTATCTTTGTATAAATCCTTGGTATCAAAGAAACATATGTGTCAGTGACAGAAAATGTGATTAGCTGTATTTTAGGTTAAAATAGCAATAATGTTCCCAGTTAGTTATCTTATTACTTACTTAACATGTCTAATTCATTTTATGATGCATGATTTGCTTAATAGCTACTGCCACCATGGTGTCACTGAAGCACTGATACCACGAGAAATGCACGGGTCCAGAGGCAGTCATGCCAGGATGAAGACCATGGCTCACAGGAAGCTGCCTTATGACTTCTGTTAATGATGAAAACTGTGAAGTAGCTTTGTGCCACTGGTACAATCTACCTGAGAGGGAAACTGAAGGGAGGAAGTGTTCATTGTGGCTCATGGTTTCAGGTGTCTCAATCCATGGTCAGTATGCTGTCTTGTATCTGTGCCTGAGCTGGGTCAGAGCATCACAGGTTACAGGCATAGTTAAGCATCGTTCCTTACTTAATAGCAGCCAAGAAGCAGACTGGGAGTGAGGAACCAAAACCAAGAGTCTTCAGGGGGACATCAAGGGAATGGGTATAAGTGTCCACTTCTTCCAATGAAACCTCATCTCCCATGATTTCCCAGTAGTAGTCCTCACAGCTTTGGTATCCCATAGGTAGACTGTTCCATCGTTAGGTCAAAGCCCTTATGATCCAGTTCCCTGTGTCCACCACAGCCTCTTCCCATGGGTGCAGTACAGAATTCATTATGGGAACAGTTAATATTCAAACTATGACACAACCTATCTGAGGGAATATGGCCTTCCTGTGAATGATGCTACAAGACA
This sequence comes from Grammomys surdaster, assembly GCF_004785775.1. NCBI lineage: Eukaryota > Metazoa > Chordata > Mammalia > Rodentia > Muridae > Grammomys > Grammomys surdaster. The sequence continues at coordinate 25,788,988 of NW_021604622.1, forward strand.
CACTTGCTCTCAGGGTCTGTTCCAACCACCAGGTCCATATACAGTCACACATTCTCTGTAAAACAGGGTCCACTTATTTCTATTCCTGCCTTTCTGTCCAGGTTTCCTTCACAACAACCAAAATGGATAAGCACAGAGTATTTCCCATCTTCCCATAAACTACAAGTCTCCACAATGTAACCATTCACAAATTCTGCATGTGTTTCCCATTTGGATTGTGAGTTAGGTTGTAAAGCTACGCATGTTTAACAGATGCATGCATGAAAAGATGCTTTATGAAATTTAAGTTATAATACTCCTTTAATTCTTAGATGATATAGATCTATGTTTCCTATTATCCTGTCACATATTTTACTTTGAAACTTGTTTCTCCTAAATTTTGGAAAATGCATCTACACGGTGAGCCCTTTTGTGCTAAGCTTGTTTAGAGCAGGGAAATTGTTTGCAAATAAATGATTCCACAATACCTTTGTCAGGGCTAGAATTACTGCCTGGCACGAGGCAGCATTCCTCTTAATGTCCCTCAGACTTTGAACAGATTGGAGATAAGCACAGACAAAGCCATAATTCAGACAACGCTTAATGGTTAAATTGATTTAGGTCATAATATAAATGACCCGGAGATATACAATAAAACTCTTTTTCGTTAAAACAGTAATGTTTCTTTGGGGAAACGCAGTCCGTTTATCTCTGTAACTTCATTTAGTCTGTGATGAGAAATGAATGCAATATTGAAACAAAATATAGGGCAGGTGACTGGGTATTAGCATGCAGATTTCAATAGAATTTTAGCAGCATGAGCTGAGATGTAAAGAAGTCTGTTGGAGTGAGTACAGAGAAAGCCTTAGTCAGTCAGTGTTCTATTCCACAGGGAAGGCCTTGTGTCTTAGACAGTGTTCTATTCCACAGGGAAAGCCTTGTCTCCTTGTTCTGATACTGTGAAGAGACGCCATGTGTGGGAAGCTTTGCCCTTTCCCCATCTCACGTCGCCATTACAAGATGGCGCCGGCATCCGGCCGAGTGTTGTGATAAACAACTCAGTGCGCATGTGTCAGGGATTGTTCCCCCCCGAGTCGCCCCACCTGCCTCGTCTCGTCTAACGGCCTGACCTGCGGAGAGCCAGTTAGAGGTTGCCATGTCCTAAGCAGGCTTTAGGCTCTATTTAAGGGCTGGGGTTTTGGCCCTCGGGGTCCTCCTCTTCTTCTTCCCAGATGAAGCTTGTGCTCTCCCTCTCAAGACGCATTAAAGCTAGAACTGCAGAAGGATCCTGTGTGTGCCACGTCATTCCTGCTGGCGGGAGGTAGCTCGGGACAGCCATGACCATGGCTACTCTTATAAATGACAGCATGAATGCTTATAGTTTCAGAGGTTTAGTCCATCATCAGCATGGTCGGAAGCACGGTAGCATGGAGGCAGACATGGTACTCAAGAAGGACCTAAGAGTTCTACATCTAGATCTGCAGGCAGTAGAAATACACAGTCCCTGGGCCTGGCTTGGGTTTGTGAAACCTCAAAGCCCAGCCCCAGTAACAGACTACCTCCAACAAGGTCACATTTACTCTGACAAGGCCACACCTAACCTTCTCAAACAATGCTACCCCATAAGGATTTAAATCTATGGGGTCATTCTTATTCAAACCACAGCACCTTGGATTTTTAGGTGAGAAATCGGGAGCTGAACAGGTGTGTTTAACACTAACTTATGTTTTACTCATCCACAAAATGTAATATGACAGGTATAAGAAAGTAAAGCACCTACATTTGAGATCTGGGTATAGAAGCAAAGAAGTAAGTGTGAGACATCATCAATCATCTCATTCATTCATTCATTCACTCATTCATTCAATGTAGACAACTCATGAAGACTTGTTTAGGTTGAAAATGTTATGCAGCATGTTCTCAATTTAAGGAAGTCCATCAAATTCTTCCAAACTAAACTTAACGGATGCTTAAGAGACTTTCTGCTTGTATATTGAATATTCCTAGTGAAAGTTGAGTTGACCTGTATAGTTTTTCACAACAGCAGGAACAACAACAACAACAAAAACAAGATTGTTTTCTATGTAAAACAATGCTATCAAGCTACAGATGTGTTTTAACTCCAAATAAGCTGATAGCATGCAATTGAGTAAAGGTCAACATGGTCTTTTCTGGATTTTTATTATAGAAATGTATTTTCACAGCAAAGCTCAGATGATCCTCGGTCAGATTTTACTGAAGATGAGTGGCTGCTCTGCAGTTCCAGTCATGCAACAATCCTGTTATCACAGGTTATTCACCAGCATCCACAGTTAAAGCATTCCTTCATCCCTGACCTACAGTGAGATCAGAGATCATTCTTGCACTTGCACTTAGACTCCAGGATGCTAGAACCCTACAAAGCACTGAAAATGAACACTGAAAGCCCATTAAAGGCAGGAACCACAGATACCAACAGCATGACCAGTATCAACAAGACAAGCCATGTGACATAGTCAGTTTGTTTTTCTATTCGAACTTTGTGATCTACACATTTTCCCATGCATCATACTTTCTCTTTCCATTATTTAAAATGGTCACTGGAACTAGACTCCTGTAGTGGCTGTGGTGTCTGGGTCAGGGTAGGCTCTGTGCAGGTTTCTGTGAAGAGTGAGAAGACACTCTTATAAACACCAAGGTATGATGGGGTTGCTGACTCTTTACACCTCTACAGAAGAAAATTCTACACCACCAAGACCAATAGCATTCCTGAAGCCACCGCCCATCGCTCCCCAGTACTTCATAGTATCTTCTGTATCTTTGAGGCAGAGAATCGCCTTTCAAGTCTGTTCCCAGGCTATACACTTGGCTGATGACCACAGCTAACAGAGGCTTGTAAGCTTCCCAAGAACTAAGCTTCCTGTGAACATGAGAGAAAGACCTTGAGCTAATGAGTGTGGTGTGTGGCCATTTCCTTGGGTTCAGGAAGCTCATGTCTGTCCCACTTCCCTCATATAAGATGCTTCTCATTAAGTTCACCCCAGATGTTCCTGTGGCCTCTATGTATGGGATTATCCTGGCAAGGCATGGTTAAGTCTTTATAGGAGAGCCTCTGGACATTCCTAGGTACAGTTAGCATCAATTACTTAATAGATACCACAACACTTTCAAACTCCCAAGGCAAAAATTGGAAACAAATGAAAACTTCCCGTTCTGGTAGTATTAACACCACATTTTCCTGATGCCTGTGCCCAGGCTCTATTTTAGGCATTGGATGATTTACATTTCACTTTGAATATTTCTGTGAGCCACGTATTTAAACCTAGTCTATTAATGCAAAAAGATTTATGTTAAGCTTAGAGCCTTTAACTTATGCACATGTAGTTTAAATTCTGACCACACACAGTCTCTTACAAAGCTTACGTTTTGAACATTTTTATTTTTGAATATTAATGAGGTAGAGCAGTGTGCTAAATCTTAATGTGTATGCAAAATCTATCTTGAGCAATCTAGATTAATTTAAGAGAAACTCTCTTATATATTTTGTGACTTTTTAAAAGTAAAGACCACTAGAGAAGAGACTGGCCCTTGGTTTACTCAGAGCACTGGTTCTCAACCTTCCCAACGCTGCTAACCTTTAATACAGTTCCTCATGTTGTGGTGACCCTCACCCATAAAATTATTTTGATTCCTACTTCATAACTGTAATTTTGTTACTGTTGTGAATCGTAAAGTAAATATCTGATATGCAAGATATCTAATATGCAACCCTCAAAAAGGGGTCTCGACCACAGGTTGAGAAGCATTGTCTCAGAGGCAGGGTAGCCATTTTTCCTTTGCTCTACAAACGCTCTTTGATCTGATGTGATCCCATTTATCTCCTGGGTAGTGTTTCCCATGATTTGTGAATTTTGTTCAAATAATTAATTATTGCAAAAAAATTTGTCATTTCTTTAGTGCTCTAAGCTCCTTTTTCAAAAATTCAGTAGCCTTGTGCATATGGCTTTATTTCTTTTACTTTCTTCTGTTGCCTTGTTCTTTATATTTGTTTTTCTGACAGTGCTATACTGATTTGATGACTTTGATTTTGTAGCATATTTTAAACCCAGGTGATCCAATAACACATGATTTGTTCATAATGCATTTAAGTTAAAGGTTAATAAAGGATTAAACGTCAAAAATATGTACAAAATGGATAGGAACAAAATTCTAAAGTGATCCCACTGTATATTTATAAAATTTAAATGATAAAAAATATTCTATTTTATATCACAAAAGTTTTACATTATAGAAGACATTTCACAATAATGAATCAGCAGAGCTGACGGGCTACTGATCACAATACAAAGAACTGTCTCTCTATGTAGAGTCTAAGGAATCTACTATCCAATCAAATGGTTCCAAATGATATGTTTCCAAAACTTAAGACAGGGTCTGCGGAGATAAGGACATAAATCTGACCCCCATAATCCATGTTATTTATAAAACGCGAATATATATACTGAATTCGCATCATTTCTCCACATGTCTTCTATTCTCTAACTCCTCCCACATCCCCTCCAAACCCTTTAAACTCATTATCTCTTTTCCTTTAGTTATTAGTGTGTGTGTGTGTGTGTGTGTGTGTGTGTGAGAGAGAGAGAGAGAGAGAGAGAGAGAGAGAGAGAGAGAGAGAGAGAGAGAATGTCAATCTGCTGAGTCCATCTACTGTTGCTCATTTGTAAATGCGGTAGACTGACCACTTGGTATTAGGCAAGCATTTGAGGAGTTTATCCTTTGGCAAGACTGATTCTTCCCTCTTCGCAGTAACTAATTGTTAGTGCAAATTTATAAATGTTGTTTTCTCCTAACTCAGATTCCTCCCCTAATAATTGAGACAGGACTATTTTGCTTAACAACTTTAAGGAACAACAGCTGAGCAGTATTAATCCATTTTAATGCTCTAAATGAATCTGGCTATTTTCCAGTCAAAATTCCTGAGGCATTTGCATTTTGTGGCTTTCTCTGTTCCAGTTTTTGTTTTATGTTGTCTTCTGGACCATCTCTGTAGCTGAATCTGCACTTCCTCTTTCTCCCTCTCCTGCCCCTGGCTGGGAAGAAGGCATCCTTATGGTCTCCTCTGCTAAGTCATTGGCTGATCAGCTTCTTTATTCACCAATGAGGGAATAACTGGAGAGTAATGTTTACACAACATGGAAACAGGAGATTTTCAGAATAAGGATTGCAATGAGATATGAAATCCACATTTGAATAATACAAAGATAATCTTTATGCCATGTACAATAACATTATGCCTACAACTAACTGGCTATAGCTCTTAAACTAAGGGTTCTCAATGTGCAATTACTCCCATCCACAAAAGCATGCAGTGGTAATCACAGAGTACTGAGGAGGAAGAAACAAAAAACCCCAGGGCTTTCTAGCCAGTCAGACGAGCCTTCTCAGTGAATTCCAAGTTAGAGTGAGAGATCCTATCTCAAAAAAAAAAAAATCATTGGCTCTTGAGGAATGTCACTGGAGATTGTTCTCTGATCTCCACATGCATGGACACACACTACATGTGTACCCATACTCACTCATACACTGAAGAGAGGACAGCTAGGACTGGAAGATTAATGTTAAATACACAATAGAAATGGTTGTGATTACAACTGGGTGTGTTTTTCTTGTTGTTATTGGTTTGGTTTGGTTTGGTTTGGTTTGGTTTGGTTTGGTTTGGTTTGGTTTGGTTTGGTTTGGTTTGGTTTGGTTTCGTCTCGTTTTGTTTCGTTTCATTTCGTTTTGGGGGACAGGATCTCACTGTATAGCTCTGTCCTGAAATTCACTCTGTAGACTATGCTGTCTTCAGACTCACAGAGATCTCCCTGACTCTGCCTCCCAAGTTCTGGGATTAAAGGCATATACCACCACCACTACCACCACCACCACCACCACCACCACTACCACCACCACCACCACCACCCAGCAACAAATGATTAATTGTTCTGGCAGAGATAAGGAGAACCCATTTTCTCTGCTCCACATTCTCCCCAGCAGTTGCTGTCACTTGAGTTTTGGATGTTAGCCATTCTGATGGGTGTAAGGTGGATTCTCAGTTGTTTTGATTATCATTTCCCTGGTGACTAAGAACATTGAACATTTCTTAGGGTTTCTCAGCCATTAGAGATTCCTCTATTAAGAATCCTCTGTTTAGCTTTGTATCCCCTTTTTAAACTGGGTTATTTGGTTTGTTGGTGTCTAACTTCTTGAGTTCTTTATATATTTTGGATATCAGCCTTTTTGTTAGATGTAGGGTTAGTGAAGATCTTTTTCTATTCTGTAGGCTGCTGTTCTGTCCTGTTGATGGTTTCCTTTGGCTTACATAAGCTTTACAGTTAGTTTTATGAGGTCCCATTTGTTAATTGTTGATCTTGAGCCATTGGTGTTCTTTTCAGGAAGTTGTCTCCTGTACCGATGTGTTCAAGACTACTCCCCACTTTCTCTTTTATTACATTTAGTGTATCTTGTTTTATGTTGAGGTCTTGGTTGACTTGGATCTGAGTTTTGTGCAGGGTGATGAATATGAATCTATTTGCATTCTTCTACATCCAGGCATCCAATCATACCAGCACCATTTGTTGAAGATGCTTTACTTTTTCCATTGTATAGTTTTAGTCAACCATGGCCAACCAATGACTGCCCAAACTTGAGACCAATCCCGCAGGCAAGAACCAATCCCTGACATTATTAACGATATTCTATTATGTTTGCAGATAGGAACCTAGCATGATTGTCCTCTGATAGGCTCCACCAAGCAGTCAATGGAAACAAATGCAGAGACCCACAGCCAAACATTAGACATAGCCCAGGGATTCTTGTTGAAGAATCAGGAGAAGGATTAAGAGACCTGGAGGGGATAGGGACTACACTAGAACACTAAGTCAACTAACCTATGTCCTTGGGGGTTTCCATGACTGAACTACCAACCAAAGAGCATACATGGGCTGAACCCCTTCCCCCACCTCCCAGCAACATGTGCATCTTGATTTTTGTTATGTGGGTTCCCCAAGAAGTGGAGTGGGGACTTAGCCTCACTCTATTGCCTGCCTGTGGTATGCAGAAGGTGCCTCCCCTCCTCAGGGTAGAAGAGGAGGTGGGGGAAGGCAGAGAGCTATGTGAAGGGAAACTGGGAGGACAGAGGAGCAGTGATGGGGATGTAAAGTGAATAAAGAAATAAATTAGCTCATTAAAAAGAGAGCCTCTTTTCACTCCCTGAAGAACTGAAAACAGATATGAGACACAGAAAAACTGGGTATAGAGTGCACATTTAGACACCAAAGGACATTTTTCAGAAACACAAAATAAATTCCAAATTACAATCTAGAGAATAATTTCTAGGTCATGGTCCAAGTGAGGTTTCTATGTAGCTCTGGGAAGTAAGGTAGAGATTTGAGGATCAAGATGAGTTCACATATGATACTGAAGAGGAGAAGACCAGCACCCAGGTACTATAAGTTTCAGAAGGCCCCCTCCAGTGTCCTGGGAAGTAAGTTTAGCATCTGCATGTGACTAAACACCCAAGGCTTAGAAAACAACCTGTGCAGTCACTAAAGGGAGAAGTGCTTAGCACTGACACCTTGGTAGGAAGGGAGGCTCACCATGCCCAGCAGCCAAAAAAAGAAAATCTCTTAATTCATAGGTTCTGTGATAGAATTCCTTTATCTTTTGCAAGATTTTGCCTTGGACTAAATTTTTATTTTCCTGCCTCCATGTCATCAACTAGTTTCAAAAGAAAAGTGTAAGTATTTCTGGAATGCATATGAGGAAAACATTCTTATTCTTTTATCATTGTTAATATTTTTGCTGGTTGTGAAAAGCTGTTGCTTTCTGGGTATCTAATCATAATTTGAATTCTTGAGGAGAAACATAGATTAACTATGTCTTGCTCCTTCTTTGCTTTTTCTGGCATGTTTCATTATTCACAGGGCTCTGTTCTGTAAAGACTGTCTCTTTCATGTGCAACATGCACTCTGACCAGCTGTGTTCACTCCTCCTCTTCCTTCCTTTCTCCCTTTACACATCCTGTTACTCTCCTCCCTTCACCTGGTCTCTCTGCCTGCTCATCTGCGTGTACGTGCGTGCGTGCGTGCGTGTGTGTGTGTGTGTGTGTGTGTGTGTATGTGTGTGTGTCTCCATATTTGTGTCCACACTCATCTAAAAAGCTAAGATCCACAAATGAAAGAAAACACATTTTTCTTTCGAAGTTTGGCCTACTTCAGTCACCACGATGATCTTAGGTTGTGTCCACACTCTAGTAAATGGTATAAATTCCTTACACTCTGTGGCCAAATTAAACTTGGTTATTTATCTAGACACACACACATACCACATTTTATTTCTTCCCTTTGTAATGGCTTTTTTCTTGACAATTTCACACATTTGAACAATGTTTTTTGATTAATCTCTCCATTAACACTTTCCTAACTTCATCTTACCGTATCAACTCCCCCATACCTACTAATCCACTAATCTTCTTCTCCAGATTCATGAGCTTTGATTTTGTTATAAACTATTTACTTTACCCAGGGTCATAAGCGTGAACATTGGGTTGAAACTACCCATTGGAGCTTGGTGATGTCACCAGCAAATTCTCTCTCTCTCTCTCTCTCTCTCTCTCTCTCTCTCTCTCTCTCTCTTTCTCTCTCTCTCTCTCTCTCCCTGAATCTACTCTAGAAGGGAAGGGTACAGCACCCTGACTCTCCTCTATCAGTGTCTGATGGCTGATGAGTACCTTCTCATGCAGACCCAACACTGGCATCTATTGCTACTGTGGCCTTATATCTAACCCAGATGACTCTCCCAGTCATCCTCCCCCTCTGTCCCTACATCTTTTTGCTGTCTCTTCTGCAGTGTTCCATTAGCCTCAGGGGGGATACATGTAGCCCGCTTTCTCTTTCCATCCATCTGTTGATGGGTGCCTAGACTAATTAGACTAATCCTACCCTTAAGACTGTGAATTGCAAGTACTGCAGTGAATGTGATATGAAAATGTGTCTATCACAACTTTTTAAGGTAGCAACAGTTGTTTAAGTAGCATAGTTAAAATTAAACTAGATAAATTTGTGTATACAGCAAAGTGTCAACATTATTAAGATTTATTCATTTTCTCTTTTAAAGAGCAAAAGCACTCAGAGAAAAGAATGTACACTTTTAGATCTCATCTGCACCATGCCAGACTTCAATGGAACCACACAGGTGAGAGGCATGCTGGACGCAGATAAGGCTAACAAAGATGGCAGATATCTTAAGATTTTCACAATTGTCACAGATGTCAGAGAGACTCTTTGTCATCAGTATTTACAGCAGTAACCAGGTTACTAATTATTGTCTCTGTCTGCACACTTTTTCTCATATATTACCTACAATGCATCTAAAACTACAAAGCACTTGCTGTGGTCAGTTATTAAGTTTAAAGACATTCTGTGATATTCTGACAATATTAGAAATGCACTGTGATTATTTAAGTCATTTAAATAATAAGAACAGCAGATGGTAATAAATGAAAACTGGTTTTTCTCAAAAGTGGTGTAATACAGCCAGTGAGAAGTGTGAAAGTCAAGGTGCTGGTGTAACAGCTGGACGAGCCTCAGGTTCATGCTCAAACTGCACAGATGAAGACAAATGGAAAGGCTGGAACTGTGGATTTTAAGCTCTAGGTAGTAATAGCATGAGGCAGTAAGATGACATAACTCCACTGCAAACGTAAAAATTATAACAGTAATTAATTATCAAAGTTATCCACGTAAGCTTTTTACATTTACAATCTTAACACTACACTAGCATAGCAGTATGCCATTCTTTTTTTCCAACTATGATAATTACATTGCTAATATTAACTAATTATAATTTCCTGGACTGATAGCAATTGAGGGATGTCTGTGGAATGTATTATGGAACACTTGATTCTTTTCAGAGTTAAGGTTTGAAAAAAATGGCACTGCATATTGAACCAGGTGCTCGCCTACACTGTGTGGGTGTTCTATAGACACATTTGTTTATGAAAGCTTGGTAGGGTAGTTCCATCGTTTACAACGACTTCAACCTAGCATTTCAACTTTCCCTTTGAAAGCACCCTATTCTCCGAATCTTATAACGCTTCAGGTAATGGAAGAAACTGGAAGACCCTTCCTGCAATACTATCTACATGGCCATCCTAACTTCAGGGAAAGCATATATCCTAGCCTGCTTAGCACCTGTTTAAGTGTCAGAGTGTTGAGTGTGAGAACAGACAGCTGTGCCAGTCCTGGTCAGCAATGAATGCCAAAATAGAGGTAGAAGTTAAAAGGAAGTTTGCTTTCTCAAAGCTGGGATCTTTATCCATCCTACAGAGAAGAATTTCTTAAGTCTTAGTGGGTCATCAGCATAACGTTGATGACCAGAAGACTTTGTGGAAGTTGTCAAAACAGACATCTACTAAAAAGAGAAACTCAAGTGTTCTTTTACTTGATTTCAGTGACACCCAGTGTAACACCACATGGATGAAGTGGGGGAAACTGAAAAATAACACTTATGGACCTGGACATTTACTAAAAAAGTTTCACTCTTTATTTTTTGTAACTATGTACTGGTTACTGTTTATGTGCCTTTGACCACACAGGGATAGAAAGAGACTTAAGGGGCGAGGGGTGTATTCTGGCTCACAGTTGGAAAGGACAGAGCCTATCATGGAGGAAAAGTTATGAAGACAGCAGTTTGATGAGACTGGACACATTGCATCCACAGTCAGCAACCAGAGTCAAAACAAGAAATATGTATGGGCTAAATAAAATCATAAGACCCACCTCAGTGATCCACTTCTGTCAGGACCTCAAAGCCTGATAATTAAATGTTCAGACAAATGAGCCTATAGGGGGCATTTCATTTTCAAACCACAGTATGCTACATAGTAAATTCATGTAATAAACATTAATATTTTTGATAATTTACTTAAGTAAGATTAATATAGGTTCTTGAAAGAGCCATTTAATATAACGTTCAAGTCTATGATTATACAGAAAAAAGAAAGTTATGTTTCAATAATTTTAAAGGCTAGAAAAAATCCTAGAATTCCCTCAAATAGTCCGCAAGTCCATTCTATCAACATCACCAGCAATTTAGGATACACACTCCCTTGCCTTCCTGTAGAGGACAGTCAAGTCGTCTTCATTCTTGGGGGCCTTGGGATGCTCTAATGCAAAGCCTTTCTGTTCGAATGGTAAAAAGTTAGCAAGGAACTAATAAGAATTATTTTGCTTTTAGAAACTGCATATGTCCAGATACTTCAGAGTTTTCAAATGTTTTTAATTCCTTTGTGGCCTAATTTAGCAACTAGCTGGCAGTATTACTGGGATAAATACATTTTGTAAACAATAGCTGACTGTTTTGAAACCTGGATGCATGTCTTTGTTTTTAGTTTATTACTAAAAGCTTATTTTCACTGAATTTTCAGAAACAAAATACGACAAGATATGATGCTAGCAAAGAGGAAAAACAGTGTTATAGCAGGCACCATGATTCATAGCTGTGTGCAAATGGAAATGATTGAGTGCAGTCAACAAAGGCATGCACGTGTGATGAGATGCCAATCACAGAGTGTTTATAGTCCCTCAGAAACTTGCACAGAAGCTTATTTGGATGGATTCTTCACTAAGTCATGGTCCATTTTCTAGGCAATTTTCACTCATGAAACCCAGATCACTTCGGATCCCGCTAGACATCTTTCTGGGGAAAAATGCTAATCATGTTCTCACTCATGCTGTGGACATCCCATGAAGTAAGAAAGCCAGGGATGGTTAGTCATCTGTCACATAAGCATCACAGACTTTGACTGCTCAAGACCTCTGTGAGTAGAAAGAATGCAGACCAGTGTCTTGATGAAAAAGCAGCACCCAGAAGACTCTGTCATGCACTGAGAGCTCACTCCAGGATCCCCTGTGGTTATTTAGCCTCTTATGTAAAACCATTTTGTGTTTGAGTGTAGTCTGTCCACACCTTCCTTAATGCTTTTAACCATCTCTAGATTACTTATGATAGTCACTGTAAGGTCAATACTATTAAGACTGCCACTATCTATTGTGACAATTACAGCCAAGGTCGGCACACATTCTGGACAGATGTGATTCTTTAAAAATATTTGTTCCGAAGCTGGTTAAATCCAGAGATAAGCCCTCTTCATGAAGGGCCAACCTTATAAAGGAATGAGACACTACTTCACAAGGAACATGAGAGACAGTAGCAACTGAAATAAAGTCTTAGAGAAGGAACATACTGACATACACCTGCCATCCCAGCACTTGGGAGATAGGCACGCAAGCTGATCTGAGGGAAAACCCAGTGTAAAACAAAAATGAAAAGAAAGTACAGAATTGTGTGAAGATGAAGGACGAAGTTAAAGAGCACACAGAAGGGCAAAGCAGAGCTGAGGCTTAGAGAAAGGTGAGAACTCGGTAATGAAGAGAGACAGGAGGTAGAGGCCAGTGCTTTACACACTGCCCCTCACCACAGCAGCACATGGAGGTAGAGACTGTCACCCCTGAGCTAAGGGATAGTTAAGCAGATGTTCACCACTCTGGTTGGATCTTTATGCTTGATATACATCCACCTAATCATCAAACCATAGCCCTCAGTTTCATGTAACTAAAATAATATAAGAAGTGTTAACAACAGGGCTGGGTAGCCACACTGTCCTGATGCCACACATTTGGTGGCTGGGCCAGACCCCAAATCTAAAAAGTGGTGATCTTTACAGCAATGCTCTCTACTGCTGTTAAGGTAAGCAGAGTCATAGGGTAACAATAAGAAGAACAAGAGGGGACAGTTAGAGGAGCCCAGAGTGACAGAGACAGGCTTGCAATACACTTCCATGAAGTCAGGAAAAGAAAAATGGCCAAAACTCTGTGATCAATGTGGACACCTCTTCTCAATTCAATGAACTCCCTACCTTGCTGCTATCTTTAGTCTGCTGCCCTACTATGTGACATTCCACTCACATACACAGTGAGAATTCAGTGGCACATGGAACAATGTCATCTCAGGAAGACATGGATAAGATGCAAGGAAAGTCAGAGGAGGAATACAGGACCTTGGTGAGCAATCACTGATCAGTGAGGAGGGAACACTGGGACAATACACTTGGTTAAGAACCTGTCCCTTGGCTCATTCAGCAGACGTATCATCACCACCAGGAGCCACATATCCCATTAACTTTGTTTTGTATTAGAAAATTCTTCTCACCACTGTGAAACAGAATCACCAGTGAGTGGTGTCTCTAACCATTATTCTGCATGTGTGCTTTATTTATTTACCCCAGATGACTCTATCTTGGGCTAGAACTCTAAGTTAATAACACATGTTAAGCAAAATCTTTTTAGCAAAGTCAAAAGTATAGAAAAGATTTTAATCCAAGTTTGATGTGGACTCAGCACTCTTAGTTTTTACAGATAATCATTCTAAGATCACATAGTTTGAGTCTCCTCTGTTAACATGCTGTTTCTACTTACATTGATAAATATTCATAGTGCAATATAAAAAGTGGTGTTTGAACTCCACTCTTCTTAATGCTAACTTCTTTATTAATTCATTCATTTCTTGCTCCCAAGATCAGACTTCCCAAGACCTCACTGAATTTGTAGACATCCCATGCTCCTTTACTTCAGATGGCCAGGAGGTCATGTGCTTTTGCCTTGTTTTCTTTCCCTTTCACACACTGTCTTTAGCTTAGCTTAGAAAGAAGAAGAAGAAGAAGAAGAAGAAGAAGAAGAAGAAGAAGAAGAAGAAGAAGAAGAAGCAGCAGCAGCAGCTCTGGCAGATAGTTAACATTTGTAAACAGCCTAACTTCTTTCTGTCTTAGAAAATAGTCAAATTGAAATGCTACTAGATACCAGAACTTGCTGTCTCAGCTCAGCTTGAGCTCATGAATGACATTGATACATTCTCTATCTTTTCAGCATCGCATCCACTGTGTGTGGAAGATTAGCTGGCAAGGGAAGCAGAAGGGGAGACTAAGAAATGAGGTCACAGTTCACGGGACCATAACCACATCAATATTTATCAGCTAGTGTCCTGGTTGTGATGCATTAGTCAATAGTTCAAAGCCATTCTCACTGAGTGACTTTTTAGTCATTTGTTATAACAGCACTAATCTAGTAAGCTCTGAGAAACAGTGGGATCTGGTGACCCTTACAATGTGGCTAAGGGACTTAAAAGGCATCTGGATTTTGATGCAGTTATTTTTGTGATGTAAACATAATTTTTTTCTTGATATTGTAAGTGCAGAAGAAGAATCTCAGGAAAATAGAATGAAATTCTGTCTAAATTTATATTCCTCAAATGGTAATTGAATTAGACCTTTCTGGTCCAACATCAAAACTGAACTGATATGCATTGCACCTACATGACCTTTTTAAGGTATCCTAGGACCGCAGTGTTCTAGTTCATATATTGATACATAATGAATTGATGCTATTACTGAAACCATGATGAATAAAAAACATGTTACATAAAATCACTTTCCAAAAAGAATCATTAATAAACTGTCATTTACTTCTAAAAATAACTTTATCAGTGGTAAATATATAGCTTTTTTGTGGTTGCAAGTAACAAAGAAACAAAACAACAAAACAAACTACTGTAGACCTATATGAGAAACTATAGACCTCTATCTGAGAAATTTCTATTAATTACACATGTTAATTTCCATTTCAAAAATTTAATGGTATTTTTATACCTCAAAACAAAAATCTAGTAGAGTATTTGGCACAAGGAATGTTTGAGTAAAGCATGAGAAATCTCAAAGTAGTAAATTGTCGATAAGGTAATCCCATGATCATTGTACACAAATTCACATAATCTGGAGAGAGAAAATTCATCACTTCAGGTTATCAGCAGATTATCATTGTGTTTATAAGAAGAGAGGTCAACACTGTAGGCGCCTCTCACAGAAAGGACACAAGAATGAGAGACTGACAGGAGAAAGGTTTCCATCAGTGGCTCTCAACCTTCCTGACGCTGCAACCCTTTAATAATGTCCCTCGTGTCGTGGTGGGCCCCAACCACAAAATTATGTTTGCTGCTACTTCATAACTGTAATTTAGTCACTGTTGTGAGTTGTACTGTAAATATCTGATATGCAGGAAATCTGATTCTACACAGCCCCACAGGTTGAGAACCACTGATTTAGATAGTAGAAAAAGTTCTAACTGGAAATTTACTGTCTTTTCTTTTTTGGGGGGGGGTGGTGTTCTAATTGATAAGCAGGTCAAAGGCTGGAGAGACTTGGTAGCTGACAGCGCGCTGCTTCCGTAGGATAGCTGAGGTTGGTTCACAACATCCACATCATGCCTGTAACCACATCTCTGTAACAACAGCCTATAACTTCACCTCAAGAGCATCTTGTGCCCTCTTGTGGACTCTGCAGGTACCTGCACTCATGTACACATATCTACACACAAATACAAACACACATAATTAAAAATAAAATATTTTAAAAAAATAACAAATCAAAATGTCAGTTCCAATGTTATTTAAAAATACATTTTTATCTATTCAGTATCAACTCTATATAGATTTTAAATATATAACTTTTTATCTGTGTTTGGATTTGAACTTAGCCCTTATGTAGGATTAAAAAACAAAAACATTCTAATACTAAGCTCCATTCCTAGTTCTCGAGAAAAAATAAAAGAAACAAGTTTATAAATTATTCTGAATTGGTTACAAACCTCTGATACTAACATCTAGCATGTGCTTAGTGATATGACTACTAATTCCATGTACCTAAAACATCATTCAACACTAATGGATATGCTCCTGTGGAAGAGGAAACTCTCCAAGGGTCTGCATCATACAAAGGACTATAGACATTTGACAAATGCTGAGGTAGGGAGAGTTAGTCTTCTCCAGGGATGAGCCCCCAACTGGTTATCAAATAGGAAGTGGCCAGTCCTGAAATCATACACATACAAACAATGCAAAAAACAAACAAACAAACCTCATCAAGGTGTGTGTGTGTATTTAACAATAATAACTTAAGAAAAAGAGGTCATGAATTTGAGAGAAGTATGGGAAGTTAAAGGAAAGAGACGTGGGAAAGGCTAGAAGGAGAGGGAAATTGAGTAGCCTTAGTTATAGTAATAAACATTTGCTATTAGTGTCTCCAGACTGAGATCCAAGTGCATGTCTACAACAGCTCAACTAACCCTATCCCAAATCCTAACCTTAACACTAACTCTAACCCCAACACCAGACCCAACCCTTCTTGTGCCAGGCTAGCCTAGTTCACACTACACTGAGAAAATACATGATAAATAAGAAAAGTTTCTATTGGAATAACTATCTTTCCTCCAATTTCTATTCAGTTCCAGGAGTTCTTACAGAACAGAAAGTACAGCCCTCTCTTTTTCCCCTTGTTTTATTTTTGAGATTATAATATAATTATGTCATTTCTCCCCTCCCTTTCCTCCTTTCAAACTCCCATACACAATCCTTGTTCTCTTTCACATTCATACCTTCTTTTTTTATTATTAATTGTTCCTGTACTATATTTTGAACAAGGTTGCAGAGCTAATCTTTTCAAGCATCTTATTGATTGCAGGCTATCATAAGCTATCAGTTATATTTCTTCAGGTCCTGTAGTGCTGCCCTAGAAAGCAGGCTGAAGTGAGAAGTCAACCTGAAGTACTCCTTCCTCTACAATCTACTGTCTGTAGATGACACTGAAGCATGATGACAGGGTTGAGCACTTATAAGAAACTGTATTCTAGATCCTCAACACTAAAATAGTTACTGTCTAGACCTATTGGTACTTTAGGCTAAGGCTATGTTCTAACAGTGGTGTGTATTACTCCCACCACCACATCAAGGTAAGAGACAGTTGGGGAGAGGTCTTCTCCTTCTTTGCATCTTCTGCAATTAAGTCTCATATTTGGAATAATTAATTTTTCTAATTCATGTCCATATGCATGAGCAGATAATCTTAAATTACTTGATTACTAAAGAAAATAAATGAGCTGTAGGCCTGATACACTCATGTGGATTTATGTATAAACCTGAAAATAGGAACACATCAGTATGAGTGTTGCAAGGGAGTCGAAGATGAAGTCTAGAAATTTTGAATGTACAGGTATCCTTTGACGATACAATCAAGGAAATTGATCACAAAGAGAAAATTTTAAAAACAAAAACAAAAGACAGGATAATTGGGTGGTTCACATTCTCTTCAAAACTGAAGAAGTAGCTGTTTGTTTTATAAGCTGTAAGATTCTGGTGAAGTTTCGTGAACAAAGAACAGTAGACAAGAAAATATTCAAATACAGAGACGCAGCTAACAACTGCAAAGACGTCACTGTCCAAAACCACGGAGCTTGTAGAGGTTTTAGGACACCAGCTGATCTCAGGATTGGCAAGGGTTTCTCAGAGATGGTACAAAGAATGATCCATGAGGAACACTGATTAGTTGAACTTAAACTGGGAAAAAAAATATTTCTAAATTACTTATCTGGTAAAGAATTCATAGCTGCCAAACAAAAGAAGCACGGCAATTCAGTAATGTAAAAGGAAGTTTAAAGTTGATAAAAAAAGACCTAAGAAGACACTTTGCTACAGATATGAGAATAACAGTAAGATAATAAAATCATAATGAGTCATTAGGAAATACACATTATATCTGCAACGAAACACAATCACAAATTTTGCCAATCAATCTCATTATTTATTAATAAGAAGAAAGTAAACTACCAAGAGTTGGCAACCTAGATGAGGGGTAGTTCTGTATCTTCATGGGGCCTAATACGTAAACATCTGAAATCCAAATAAAACTTTGCATGTGCAGAAACACATACTTTACTGCAAACTCTGTCCTGAGCCAGACGTATTTGACTTTCCAGGCTTGCTGTTGGCAGTAGAGAGCAACAGTTTTGAACAGCTGGGCAGTTGCTAGCATAACCATGTCTGGTTCTAAAACTATCTCAGTAGCCCTTAGTGAAGCCCTGAGTTCAAATCTCAGTACCACAGACACCATAATCAAAACCAATGTAAAAAACAGAGAAGCCTGTATGACCTGATCATTTGGATTGCCTTTGCACTGCAGTTTGTTTCAGACAGTTTGGTTCTCATGCATAAGGTCTCATTGTCTTTTGTACTTTGGAAAAACAAAAGACAAAAACCAACCAAAGAAACAAAAAACAGGAAATGGGCTGTTTTTCTCCAGGCTCCAAGTTCTTCAGAATAACTACCCTGAGACTCAAGGTATATTTATAAAAATATTGGACATAAGCTTTGGCTGTTCCCTGACTAGCTCATAAGTTAATCATTCCATTATTCTAATCTAAGTTCTGCCACACGGTGGGTTATCTCTGCTCAGGCTCCATGTCCTTTTTCCTCTTCTCAGTGACCCAGCCTTGAGCACCTGGCTCTATCCCAGAATCCTTTCTGCCTGTCAGATGTCCCACCTTCTATCTCCTGTGTCAGCTATAGGCCAATCAACTTTAATTGAAAGGTGTACCATCCATACAGTACACAGAGATTTTCTCTACAAAATATATGCAAAACAAGATTACTTCCCTTTCTTACATACAATACAGTCTGAATTCCATATAATGGAACTTTGAGGTCCATACTTACTATCTAAAGGCAGAATCTTGTTTTCTAAAAAAGTCTGATGTTTTCATATAACTTCTTTCATGAGGATACAGTCTTATAAATTAGAATATTCTTGACATGTTTATTTGGAATAATAGTAATGAATTCATTTCAACATGATGATTAGTAGGAATAATGGGTTGAACATTCTAGCTTTTTGTTCTTATGAACATTTCATAAGAAGATGTTTGTTCAGGTCTGGAGAGATGGCTTCATGGTTAAGAGCACTTGTTGCTCTTGAATAGTACCTGTGTGTTTGGTTCCTAGCACCTAGATAGTAGCTTACAAACATCTGCAACTTCAGTTCCAGGGGATCTGATACCTTCATTGGATGTCTGTTGGCACCAGGCACATAAGCAGTGTATGTGAATACATCAGGCAAAACACTCATACTCATAAAATACATTCTAAAAATAAGCTATAATGTGAGTTATCATTATAGAGCTAATATTTCTCTTAGAATTATAAACCAGCCCCTATCTACCTCTGGCTGATATTTAATAGTGATGCAACACTCTCTTCCAGATGCTGATGTATTTTATTTGTTTCCAGTGAGTTCAGAAATCAATGAATTGCTTCTACTATACTTATGATTCATAAACTTATTTATGGAGATCAGTAAAATAAGCATGCTAAGATACTGCATATGACACAATTTGTATGGAAAAGATATAAGTGGTTTGTTTGGTACAGAAATGTTCCTCACAACATGTGGAAATGTTTGTGGATTTCACTGTGCACGGGAGCTGCTGAAGGTATTATTACAGATGCATTATGTCATTTATTTCTCACAACACACCACTGGAGAAATACTATCATTCTGCCATCCAGGTGATATTCAATACTCAGAGATGTAGATAGAATGCCTTGTGTCTATATGGATGTGGTACCTGTCACTAATAAAGCTGGTGTCTTTAGGTCTAAGAAGATGTTTTTAGGTTGGTACTGGAAATTAGGATAGAAACTGAGTTAAGTACAAAACTTTAACACACCAAGAGAGGATAGATAATAGACTGTTTTCTCAAGTTGCCAAATACTATGGATTGGACATTAAATCTTCCCTAATAGTTTTCATAATTGTCCGATAGTTGTTATTGTTGTACTCAGTTTATATTTGAAAGAAAAAGAGCCTTTTATTGGTCTAAAAGGGGGAATTTTAGAAAGAATATCTTCTGTCTATATGGATGTGACACTATCAATAATAAATCTGATGGCAAACAGCTTAGGCAGGAAATAGGAGGAGGAACATCTGGGAAGCAGAAAGGATTCTGGGACAGTACCAGGCAAGATATTTGCCTGAGAAGATGCGATAAGAGGTACCTGAGCACAGGGAACCAGCCATGTAGCAGAATACAGATTAGAATAAATGAGTTATTTTACGTTATGATCTAGTCAGAGAAGAGCCTAGCTATATGACCAAAGTATTTGTAAATATGTTCTGAGTCTGAGTCTTATTCCTGGGAGCATAAGGCTGGGAGGAAGAACACCTAACTTCTACACAGAGACGTTATCTAGTGCAGCCAGGTGAGGTGGACTGAACACTGTGCAGTCAAAGCTTCTAAGCGACCCTTCCTAGGGATTATCTAATCCAATTTTCAAAATTCATAGTAAATTTAAACCCAAGAAACACACACTCCAGACCCCCAAACTTACGACTTCCCAAGGGTTCCCTAGAAAGGGGTAACAGTGCTGCGTGCTTTTCTCTTCGAGGTCTCTCTGTACACTAAACACTGCTTTCCTACTCTCAGAGCTGATAGACAACTCCGGAATCATGCAGCTCAGTGAACACTGACTTTAGCTCCCAGAGCTGCCTGTCTGTCTCTTTCATAAGACTCTCGTGTAGAGAGCACCACTTGTAGTCAGGGTTCTCTAAATTGCTTGTAAATGAAACTTTTGTTTGCCTGATTTGTCATCTTAGAGGCTTACTGCCTCTGTCTGCTAACTTAGGCCTAGCCTTGGAAGCTTCCAGCCTCCACACAAACTTATCTGGGCCTGGAATATTTTCAGCTTCTGATACTTACTGCTGAATAAGCTCACCCTTTATAGTCCTTTCTGAACTCCTGCTGGCTGGTCAACTCAGCTGTTCGGGCTCAAATCTCCTCTCCATGCGGACTGATTCAGTCTGGCTTCTCTTGGCTTCTGAATTGCTCTACTCGGCTTCAAACTAACTCTAGCAATCTGTTCTAATCTTTCGGCTTCTTCTCATTCTCTGGCTCATTCTGTCTTCACCTGTGTCTAGTTTGTTCTCTCTTCAGCCTGTCTCTGTAAAACTCTCCAGGTAAAACTGGCTCCTTGGTTTTTCTCTCTCTGCCCTCCTCTCATAAATAGCTTCCCTCTCCTCCCTCTTCTCATGAGTCCTGTTCTGTCAAACCTTTCTCTAATTCTCCCAGTCACTATGAAAGCTAGACAGGAGGAAAGGTTACTCAGTCGGTTCATAGTTTGTGCCTCTATCTTCCTCATTCAAAGTGAGCAGTTATTTTTCAGCAATCAGTTTTTAGAATCTTATTTTGGTAGGCAATCAAAGCAATGGGAATACCTGTGTTGTTTTCCCTGTCTCTGTTACCTCCCTGACCAATAACTGGCAGGGAATTATCCATTCCTGGTACTGCCATATATGGGGCTTGACTCATCCACAGCCAAGTACCCCGTGTTATATCACAACTGGACAGAATTTTGACCAGTTGAGAGTTTCATTTATCCACTATCCACTTCAAAAACAAGCCTTTCTGATGAAAGTTGAGAGGATCTTTTAACTTAATAACCTGGTATTCTGTGAGCAGCATTGTATTATCCTGCAAGGCACTTCCATCCAGTATTTTTTTAAATAGCTGAACAGAGATGCATGAATCCAGGATAGAATTTTTCAGATGTAATTAATGCGTGTCAACTATATAATTGTTTTCTCAATGATCACCAAATGATGTTTTATGCGGTAAGATATTTTACCTCTAATGGAAAGCAAGCCATAGGCCTTTGTTAAATGTCAGAAAAGTGTATTTTCACTTCACTCACAGAATTGGATCCACAGATGCTAAAAGCCTAATTAATGGAGTTTCGCTTATTTCCCAAACAAACTCTTTGATATCTAGAGAAGTGAATGTGATATAAAAGGTGTCACGAGCCATATAATTAGTAGAGATGTATTTTTAACAAAGTTAAAGCCCTTTGGTTTGTTTCCTGAAATTCTCACTCTGATGAATGAGGCTCTCCTGTTATCACCTAAGTGGAATCAGTAAGCACCTGTTTCATATGATAGGAAAATGTCACTATCCAGATTATTAGGCATTTAGGATACATGGAAATTTCCTGATTAGCTGGTCAATCATTCTGATAAGTCTTGTCGTAGACAGACTCTTGTTACTCCTTCTATAGTGATTCAGGAAATTTCCCTCCACTGCACTTTATTTACACATTGAAATACAAGAGTACGATTCTATTATATAAGCCCACAGCTTCTGAGTGCGACAAAGGCGGATGCCCAAACACCATTCTTCTCACAAGAAATGTGGTTGTTGTATTTATAACTGGGTGGTAGTAACTTATCTTCATCTCTAAGATTCTGTGGGAGTATTCCTGTATGATGGAATGTGTGGAAGCAAACTAAACTCATTTCCCAAGCTTGATACTTGACGTCTTGTCATTTTTTTACTCTCATAGTACAAAGCAAAGCCCTCCTGTAGGTGAAGGGATAAAAGCACTCAGGCCCACTTTTGGAAAGAAAAGTCATATATAAAATATGTGCACTTGAGAAAGTCATGCATCTAATGGGGCACAAGTTCCTTTTCACCCTGCAGCCAGAGTGAGCATCCAGCCACCCAGGGCAGAGAAAGCAGGGTCATAATAGAACAGGGTGAGACGAATCTTGACCTCTCTCACGAGGGAGAAAGAGCTGGTGATTCTGTTGGGTAATAACTTTGTGATTTTCAGTTCTGGGAAAGTGAAAATGATCTAATTGCAATGAAATATTTAAAAGGTTGAAGGAGGAAAGTAAGAAAAAAACTAGACCAACACAGGAATAAAAAGACTGAGGAGGGTGCATTGACAGGCAGGAGGCAAAGTGACAGCCAGCGGAAAGGGGACCTGGGAGACTACATGTGGTAAGTGACCATGTTCTCACAGCAGGGGTGTTCTTCCACTAGGGTCGGCACTGACAGGATTGTACAAGGCTTGCTTCAATTTTTACTTGTTTGATTAGTATTTGCTTACTGGTGTATGTGTACAGGGGTGCACATGCTACAGTGCATGTGTCACAGGTCACAGAACAACTTTCAGGGAGTCTGTTTTCTCCTTCCACCAGGGGTCCAAATTCAGGTTGTCAGGATTGGAGGCCAACAGGTCTACCTGCTGAGGCAGCTCACTGGCCATTGCTTTGTTTTAGCATTCCTGATGGGAGTTGTACACACTACAAAGTGCTTCCAATTAATTAGGTGATTCATTCATTTCTAGCAATTTTGCAGCTTTGTATAGCTTACAGCTTAGTTTTAGAAAGCATCCAACACAACAGGAAGGTGTGTATTTCTTGTTTACAGGTGGACCCCATCTCTTTAGTTTTACGTCAACTTTTGTAGAGGCTTCATGATGTACATACTCCAGTAACGCATGTTTGCAGGTAAGGCTTGATGTAGCGCATAGACACATTGTGAATTTACTGGCTTTCCAGTAAATTACTCCTAATGTGTACTAAAGCAGAGACAGACTACTTCAAGTTCAGAGCCTTGGAGGTGGGAAGACGAACAAGGCCCAGAGCAGTGTACCTGATCCTGTACCGACCTGCACTTAGCATTTAGTTAGATGGAGTTAAGCTGCCAAATCACTGGTTTTTACTTGAAAATTTTCAGGCCACCACTTTTAAAGAATAGAATCTATTTTTTATTTCATACATTTAATTTATTGTGTGAGGGAAGCAAATAATGAAATCAATGGGTATACTGTTTGTTACAAGGAATATATAGTCATAATAAATATTTAGTACAACTTTAGATATTGGATTTAGTTTTTGTACTCTATATTCATAAATGACCACTCACAGACAAGGTCAAAGGAAATTAGATTTGTCCCCAAACTGTGCTTATGGGATATTGATTACCTTATCAAAGCTACCTCATGAAAGGAGGAACCAAGTCTTCAATTTAGGAAGGGAGTTTGACTATGTCTTTTTCAAACAGTGATCCTTCCATCATGTTTTGTCATGACTTGATTTGTAATGTTGTAATGTTAATGATCAATTTTCTGGAACATAAATGTAAAGGCTCCTTAAACACTAACTCTCAAAGCATGCTTAAGTTCTGCACCAGTTAAACTATTAAAAGAAATCAATGCCAATTCCCCTGAGATGGGGGCCAGAACCTTTTCTGAGGAATGAAGTACCCATGTCACAATGCTGTTGTTGTTTTTTAAGTGATTAACTTGGTCATTAATTATTTAAACCATTTGTTGAAAGAATGAGTTTAATAATAACAGAATGAAACTTTAAAATATAATAATTCTGAAAAAACAGCAATGGATCCCATGATTCCTCTGGCAATAAAAACAAAATTGTATACAACTAAGTATACTATAATAACTATAATAATTTTCTATTTATCAGAAAAACATGCCCTGCCTACTCTGTCTTTTCTTCTAGTGTCTCCACAGCGTCAATCTAACTACTTCTCTGATATGAATGGCAGTGCACAATGAACTTATACCCTTTGCTAGTAATTTCTCATTTTAAGTCCGTGAGAGGAGACACCAGAGCATGTGGCAATGCAGATGACTGATATCCCAGTGATGTGACTGGTGATGTGAGAGGCGGGAGATCACGTGTCTAACACCAAAGTCCATGTATTAAATGCTTCACAAGAGGATCGATCCCTCAGAACCCCTTCGACGATTCTCTAACTGGGTTTAAAATGTCACCACTACTAAAAAGCTCACAAGCCCACCTCATCTCTGTCAAGTGAGAATTTCCAATTCTCAGGATGACGCAATGATTCAGTGGGTAAGAGCACATGATAGATAATTTCTACATTATTTTTCCTGCTTAGCTGATTGATGCAATTGTTAGCATTTTTTCTAGGCCCTCCCCAACAGTTGCCTAGCAACAGCCAGGTAGGAGCCTGGGTATAAAAGGACCGTTTCTCCCTCCCTCCCCCCTCCCCTCCCCTCCCCTATCCTCCCCTCCTTCCCT
>NW_021604622.1:25813868-25817980 GCF_004785775.1 Grammomys surdaster
CTCTCTCTATCCCTCTCTCTCTCTCTCTCTCTCTCTCTCTCTCTCTCTCTCTCCCTCCCTCTCTCTCTCTCTCTGTTTTGGCTGACCTCTTTCTCTCTCCTCTCTCTTTCTGTCCTTCTCTTCTCTGTTTCCTTTCTTTCTTTGCTGCCCCAAATAAACTTCACTTTATACTAGCCCCGTTGTAGGAGGGTGGGCAGGGGGTGGAGCTAAGACACGCCCTCCTGCCACATCATGCCAATGCATTACAAAACGTATCAGTCATTATCAATTACTTTCCAAATATTTACCAGTTGCAATATTGCAAGAATTTTTGGATCTTGGCACCCATATGAAAAACAAGACATGAGCAGGTATGTCTGTAACCAAACATTTTAGGTGGCGGAGCAATAGAATGCCTGGGGGCTTCTATCCAGCCAGACTAGCAGAAAAGTCGGGCTCTTGGTTCAGTTAATAAGGTAGAGTGAGGTAGAGCACGGCATCTGGTGTTCTCTGGCCTCCATATCTGTACAAGTCTTTGCACACCCACATAAACTGCACACAGACAATATAGATACACACACACAGACATACACACATACACATTCACACATACCACATGCACTCACATTCATACACACACACACTCAGAAGTGGAGGAACTTATCTCTCTCTCTCTCTCTCTCTCTCTCTCTCTCTCTCTCTCTCACACACACACACACACACACACACACACACACACACATACATACAAACACATACACACACACACTCACACACATACTCACCAGTCAGGGAGAATTTGCAATTTCCTCACATGGTAGAAGTTACCCTTTCTTAGTTATTTTAAAAATTAATTTCAAAGAGCCAGAATAAAATACTATTGTAACAGAAAATTCAAGGAACCAAAATTTGCCCCTGAACTATGTGCTGGATTAATGACATTATAAATATAAATTTATCTAACATCTTGTCCTTCTCTGAAAATTCTAGACCAGGAGAGAATCATTCTCCTCTCTTGGATTCAAAGAAATCACAGACTCCAGGAAGAAAAGCCCCTCAGTTACACCAAAAACGTTTCCTCTGGTGGATGTTTGACTGTAGAATGTTAATCATCTTCGACCATTGGAAACACACTAACAGCAAAGAGAAGACAACCCTAGTTACCAGGTCACCTGGTCACTTGGTCAGCAGGAGAGAAACAGTAGGCAGTTGTTTGCCAATGGGTTTTCTTGCTTCCCCACTAGGGAGAAAGCAACACCTCCTTATTGCCCTTTTCAGTACTGAGGTCCTGAAGTGTGGGGAGGAAACTGCTCCAGTGTCAGCCAAGGGTAGGTTATCACCTCCTACACATTGTACAGGAAAGGATTGACAAGCACATAAAAGAACATTTGATGCACAAGAGGAGAACATTCTAGCAATATTGTAATTGGTAAATATTTGGAAAGTCATATTACATCAATCAGCTGAACAGAAAAGAAAAATGTCGATTTTCCACAATACCCAACAGGACAAATTCTATTCCTACAAAAATTTCAATGTAAAAATATAGCCTTGAATTTGCTTGAATGAAATATAGGCACAACGTTAAACCCAACAATTAGAATTTTTCTTATGGTATAAGATTTAAATATGTTTAAAATTATTATATATGACTAAAAGAAAAATCATTTTTGAACAAATCAGACTGTGAAAAATACAATTTGTACAGAAATCGCATTCCTAATAGATTAGGACTTCTCTAAAATCAGAAAAAGGCAATTAGGTGACAGGTTGGGGCAGCCGTGTAAAGAACTGGTTTGTGCAACCCTAATAGACGCTGCCCCTAATTAAGGAAAAGAAGCTCTGTCTGTAGGGTTAAGCCACCATCCACATTCTGACTGTCATCTTATAATAACTAAACCCATTATTGACTCACCCTGTGTTAGATTAGCAATGTCTGACAGCAAGCAGTACAGGCTCCATGTTCCAGTGTACACAGCAAAGATGCACAAAAAGAAAAGTATTTTTAATTTATTTAAAGCAAACAGACATTTATTTTTTAATGTATTTAATAAAAACATAGTCAATGGATCTGAAACAGACAATACTGTCCTATAGGTTTTTATCACCTAAAGAAAAGGACAAAATGAAGCAAACTGTGACATGGAGAATCTGAGCTGGCTCTGACCTGAAGGCCTCCTGTCTTAGGAGTAACTGCCATCATTCCAGAAGATGCTGTGCAACCCTCCAAGGGAAGAAAGAAGCCAGTCCTCCTATGCAGCTGTGACGCCTGTGATCTGCGAGGAAAAGCACTCAGCACTTCAAACTTTTCCTAAAGGTAAAATATTCATGTCTTGGTGATAACCAACAGCTCTCTGAGTAGACTTAAGGCCAGCTCTGCAGGAGGTAACTCTTCCTAGTGAAGGAAACACACCCAATTTCCTAGGTCAAGAGATGTCATGGATCTTAGAGGAGAACCTCATACTGCCACTTTACTAAACCAGCATAGTCCCTAACTGCACTCCAAATACTTAAAACCTCAGCAATATGACTGCCTAAGCAAGACCCAGATAGACACACTAACATAGAAGGGGGGACTCTCTCAGGGCTCCACCCCTAAACAAAGAAGTACAGGCAGATGAAAAACTGAGCAGTCTTCTCTACAAATAATACTTTAATTGATTATCAACACCAACTGGTCAGCCCTGAAATCATACACATACAATTAATGCCTAAATGAACTCAGTGAATTGCATTCATATATTTATTCATATATACAACCCTAACAATAGAAAGGAAGTCATGGACTAAGAGACACGAAAGTGAAGAGGTGGAGACTTGAGAGGATCTGGAGGAAGAAAATAGATGGGGAGAAACTGTGTAATTATATCTTAATTTCAAAAACAAATGAGAAAAGAGGAGGCTGTGGAATAAAGATGAATTTCTAAACTGTATATCTGATGAGAAATTAGTATGTAAAGTAAACATCAAATTCACACAGCTGAGTGACAAGCACTGTAACCTTTGAAGTCCTGGGCAGCAAAACTATCAGGAAACAGCATCCTGCTTCTGCTCAAATATCACTTTATTACTTTGGGTTCACCTTTGGCATTACAATCCCTAGCAAGTGACAGTTAATTCAGTGCTCTTTCTTTTGTTACTCCTTATATTTAAATGAGAATATGTAAGTCCTATACTACTGTTATATAATAAACCAAGGACTATTTATTAAGTTTAATGAACACTATCTTGATTTGAATATGCTTAGCCCAGGGAGTGGCACTATTTGGAGGTGTGGCCTTGTTGGAATAGGCCTTGTTAGAGTAGGTGCGGCCTTGTTGGAGTAGGTGTGCCACTGTGGATGTGAGCTATAAGACACTCATCCTACCTGCCTAGAAACCAGTCCTCTCCCAGCTGCCTTCAGAACAAGAGGTAGGACTCTCAGCTCCTCCATCCCCATGCCTGCCTGGTTGCTGCCATGTCACAGCCTTGGTGATAATGGATTGAGCCTCTGAACCAGTAAGCCAGTCCCAATTAAATGTTGTTTAAGAGTTAGCTTGGTCATAAGTGTTTGTTCACAGCAGTAAAACTCAAACTAAGACAAACATATTTTAGAAGATATATTTCTTGAAAATTGATATTACATTCATATATTTTTCTGAACAATAAGATCTGAATGGAAATTCTTAATAGAGAAAATAGTTCTTTTTAGTAAATAAAAAGCACATGGTACCATTTCCATACATTTTACACATATTATTTTTTTTATTTTAAAATCCTATGCAGTCAAGTAAGACTAAGGGGTACAAATCACTCTCAGCAGAAACACTAACTTGTGGTCATCATGCATTTATGGATGCAAGTATTAAGAAAGTATACTTTTCGGCCAGGCAGTTGTGGCACACACCTTTAATTCCAGCACTTGGGAGGCAGAGGCAGATGGATTTCTGAGTTCCAGGCCAGCCTGGTCTACAGAGTGAGTTCCAGGACAGCCAGGGCTACACAGAGAAACCCTGTCTCGAAAAACCTA
Organism: Grammomys surdaster; assembly: GCF_004785775.1. NCBI lineage: Eukaryota > Metazoa > Chordata > Mammalia > Rodentia > Muridae > Grammomys > Grammomys surdaster. The sequence continues at coordinate 25,817,857 of NW_021604622.1, forward strand.
AAAAAAAGAAAGAAAGAAAGAAAGAAAGAAAGAAAGAAAGAAAGAAAGGAAGGAAGGAAGGAAGGAAGGAAGGAAGGAAGAAAGAAAGAAAGAAAGAAAGAAAGAAAGAAAGAAAGAAAGAAAG